>NW_017307614.1:327252-403025 GCF_000935625.1 Nanorana parkeri
CAAGGTAAAAGTAGGAATGATTTTGAAAATATGCTTTGCCACTGGGAACTGGGCTAAGATTAAAAACATGGGTAATCTCGGCTAATCTCCTTCCAGGCTGTCTGCTCTGGCCACCACATGTTAACTGACACTATCATTTAGCATCACTATCCACTATTATTATTTGAATATAATCTGTCAAACTCGTATCATTACATACGTGAAAATCCTAAATATAAGGCGAGTAAAGAAAAAAAAAAACTTCTAAAAGCTCTGTGATTGGACCTGTAAAATGTTCACTTTCATTTCTGCAATATGCCACAAGCTATATGCAGACATTCAGCCCTAATTGGCTCAGACAGATTGAATGCAGATGGTGAACTGGTCAACTCTCCCCTGTGCTTCATTCATTCTTTTAGAACTAATGAGACAGCACAGTGACAAATACATGCCTTTCCCATCACAGTTTTCTGAACCATTACAATTAACGTCCCTTCTAACCGAGTGAAAAGACACAATCATGGAACAGGTTTATAGACCACTGAGCTGTGTGAAAAAAGAGAAACTACTGTATATCCCAATGTTTAATATACAGTGGTACCTCGGTTCACAAACTTAATTTGTTCCACGATTCTGGAATTGGTCGCGAACTGAATCAAACTGTGATCAGACCGCCATCTCGACTAGAGCTGCTGCTCTCTCTCCCTGTGCAGGGTGACAGCTCTTCCTATCCCTCCGCCTGTGTTTTCTGCAGGCAGCCTGTAGTGGGTGGAGCCTGCTTGGTCTCTCCCACAGCTCTGTTTTCTGCACAGGCTATGATGATGTCACTTCTACTTTTACAAGACAATATCTGGGGTTTGGTGCACACAAAGTGGATTTATATTCTTTGTGTCCTTTTAAGGAACATATTTAAATTATATTTTTGTGCCTAAAGTTCAGCTTTAAATATAAAGACACGAAAGCTGGCCATACACTTATAGATTTTCGATTCTAGCTCAAATAGCCCATCATGCATAGCCCAATGTTGATTTAGATAATTGGTTCATTAGCAATACAAACAAACCAAATTTTGTGAAATCTACAGATTTTCATAGGATTCAAAAAACATTTTCCAGCCTGACCAATCAAGGAAATTCAGCCAGGAGCACAGTAATTAAAATCGTTGTTGTCCCATCAACTGATCGATTATCGTTCAAAAGACCATTTGTGGATGATTTCCGAGTGAGAATCGATAGGTGTATGGGCACCTTAAGAAATGAGCAACAACTACAAAATAACAATTTAGATTGTAGACCATATTGTCTGAGTACTGCTCTCTATCAACATTAGTCAACATTTTCATGCTAAAAGGAGAGGAAAAGGAAAGAAAGTTGCCAAAGATCAGATGTATATGTGCATGACTTTGTTGAATTATTTAGATCACTGGTGTTCAGCTTTCATACCGGGGGCTTCAAGTGCAGCCCCTGACATCACCAAAGGGCCACACATCATTCTCACAGAATGCAATGCTAAAAAAAAAAGTTCAAAGACTTCTGACACGCTCCAAGAGATGGTCAAGAGACTTCTGACACGCTCCAAGAGATGATGAAGAGACTTCTGACACGCTCCAAGAGATGATGAAGAGACTTCTGACACGCTCCAAGAGATGGTCAAGAGACTTCTGACACGCTCCAAGAGATGGTCAAGAGACTTCTGACACGCTCCAAGAGATGGTCAAGATCCAAGATATGGTCAGAGACTAAGGGGTTGATTTACTAACTTTATAAACACGCCACAAACAAGTATACACCTCTGTAGTGTGTTCCCTCCCAGCATGATCTATTGGTGGAATCTAGACACCTTTGTAGTGTGTACACACCCAGCAGGTGTGTTGTGCAAAGCCAAGCATGAATTGCAAGGTGATGTTATGTAAATTAGCTCTACATTGTGTTGCTTGCGTTGATGAATGCAGGAATGTAAATGCATGAGCTAACCATTTTTGTTTAAACTGTGAAGCAGCATTATATATGCATCATGTGCATGATTTTTCCATCTATGGCATTAGTGGAAATATGCTTTTAGAGACTTTTTGGTTGATAAATACGTTTTGCTGTGTAAAAATCACACGCACCTAGTGCGTGCATGTGTTTAGGTTAGTAAATCACCCCCTAAGTGTATGAGTTGTTGGAGAAACACTGCATGAGACTACTAGGGTTCACTCTATTACAGCGCCTGTACATTGTGCCAAGATTAATTCTAAAAAATATATAAAACAAGAGAAAGTGATGGACAGCACAGAAAAACATAAGAGTGTGAAATAAATGAACCAAGCCATTTACCTACTAGAAAACCCTCTTTACCGCTAAGTAAGCACAGAGGGAAGGAAAACACTGACTACCATCTGCAAGAACCCCGAGGTCCACACAAGAAGAGCAGCATGTGGCCTCAAACACACAGGTTGGGCATCAGGGATGTAGACAGTAATCTCTGGAATCAGAGATTAGATATTGTGTGTGGGTATATTGCATTGTTTGCCAAACCATAGTTGATTGTGTACCACTGGAAAAACTTTTGCCATGCACCATCTGTTTTAGAGCTGCAACAGTTAATCGATTTAGTCGATTAAAATCGACGATTGAAAACGTTGGCAACGTTTTCTATCGTCGATTCGTCGGCTATCGATTGATTTGCCTGTTCGGGGCTGTTCCGGGCTCCACATGCGGCCTGAGCCACACGTCACACGCTGCGGCCGCCGTGCCCACGGCACAGGCCGCGTAGTTTAATTGAACTTTAACATCCACTTACAAAGCCAGTGACCTATCATAATACTGCCACCTTAATAACAGCAACAGAAATCCAAGAAGCAGGCAATTATGGTAACATATTCATAAATCAGAATGATATCACTAGGAGGACATTGTTACAGTTAGCATCCGTCCTGTACAGAAATTCTGGGCATTGCCAACCATCGCCTACAGCAGAGTTGAATAGCTCTGAACCATTGAACTTCCAACAGTACACATTCCATATTTTGAGAAACAATGGTGTGTTATTTGGGTTCTTAAGGGTTAAATTTTCTACTTGCTTCTCCTTCTTTGTTAGGAGGGGCTGTGAGGGGTTAAAGGATTACAACCCACCATCTGCATTCAAATGTTAATGAAAGAAACACAATCCTCCAATTTCAGTCCCAAGTCTTTCTAAAGGTGCCCATACACTGCTCGTACGAGAATCGCGAGAAATCCCGCGATCGTACGAGAATCGAGCAGTGTGACCGAAGACGTGCGACCGTTTCTACTGTACGGTCGCACGTCTTTTTTCTAAGGAGCACGCTAAAAAAACCAGCCGAAAATTTGAACGGTGCTCGGGAGACAAATGCCGAACGGGCCGGTGTGCGCACGCGCACACTGCCCATTCAGCATTGCGGTCATCAAAAGCCCACCCCTCAGGGGGGCGGGCTTGCGATGATCGAGAGTGCGATCTGCCTGTCCAAGATGGGCAGATCGTACGTTTTTTTAAATTACTTTACAACCATCGCAAGACTAAGGTCTTGCGATGGTTGTAAAGTGTATGGCCACCTTTAAGGTGCCCAAACACCTTCCGATTATCGTACGATGATCGTATGCAATCGTGTATTCGTCCGATAATCGCAAGGTGTATGGGCAGTGTACAACCGCAAATACTGTACGACTTTGGACGTTCAAGCATGTTTGAAAACTTCGGTCGATCGTATGATTATTGCAAGGTTAGTGGCGTTTCCGTACGTCAAAAATCGTACGATCTACACTGCTCATGCGCAAAAGAAAATACATGCGGTTGATTACTGCAATTCATCCAGGTGCTTTTCTTTAATTACGGCTAATTAAACCTTGCAATAATCGGAGCATAATGGGGGGTACAACAATCGTACGACGATAATCGTAAGCTGTATGGCCACCTTAAAAAGGAGAGATCACTGTGAAGGTGCTCAGAAAAAAACTAGATTCAGTCATGTTGCCTTATGCAACAAAACCTTTTTTTTTTTTTTTAAATGTAGGTATGTTAGTATAAACATAGAGGGGTTTTCTGAAATTTGACTGCAAATGTGGAAATACACTTTAAATACCTTTACATCTCATCAATTCCAAACAATGGATTTAAAATAATCTGTCCCATTCTGGCGTGCAAGGTGAAACTCAATATGTGTTGCGCAATTGTTGTTTACACATAGATTTGCCCACCCTATGCCCCCTAAGCAATGGCACTGGGTAGATACCCTAATATCTCTGCTGCAGTCGAATGAGCACATGCACTGCTTGATCAGCCGTTTACCCAGCTTTGTAGCCAGGATTTTGACAGCTCAGAACCCAGAAATGCTCAGAGCTGAGTGCTTCAGTGTTCACACACTGCAGAGGAACAATGGATGTTCCCTGATGTCCTCCCACTCACCATCCTGACTTTTGTGTGGACCTTGGGTTCCCATGAGGAGCAGGATAGCCCGGGAACCGGGGTGGTGGAGTGTCTGGAGAGGTGGATGGCAACCTGAGTCATGTAAAATTGATCAGGCAGCACTGCAGCCACCCAGATTGCTTTTACTAAATAGCCAGGAACTGGCTGTAGGAAAAAAACGTATATCAGCGACCATAAACTTATATCAGAATAGTGCCCCTGGCTGAGCTGATTAAATCAATAGCTATAGTCAGCGGCTGACAAGTCAATGATCACATCCATTAGTTCAAAATATGACAATCCCTCCCCCATCCTACCCCCACCACCACTGCTGCTCTGCCAACACAGATCCTATCCAATGGGAGCAGGCAGACATCTTCATTCTGTATCCCCTGCTGATCACCCCGGTGTTTATTCATAGATCAACAGAAAGTAAAATATGAATGGCTATGTTTGCCATCTATTGATTTGTGAATGAACAGGAAGTGCTGTATACTCAGCACTTCCAGCTCATTGTAGTAAGTGCTGCAGACAGAGGGAGATTGAGGACTTTGTATTCTAAATCTCTTCCTCTAATTCAAGACCCTGATGTTGTTTCACTAAAGTCGCCAGTAGAGAAAACAAATACATTGCAAAGAAATAAAAAGAAATTCAAATAATAAAAAAGAAAAATTCCCTGTTTACATCTGTGCAATGCAGGAACGCATGCAAAATTGTGCATGTTGCCACAGCACATAAAAACACATACTGTTGGTGCACTCCAATGCACCTTGCAAATGCACGCATGTTGCAATTATTACCATGTACTGTGGTGTGTTGCATGTTTTTTTAAAGGTACATGCACCTTTTTGGCATGATTTCTTTGCCCAGGACAGTTCAATCAAATGAAGGGGCTGCTCTAATGCAACACATGCCAATCCACAATGCATGTGTGTGAACCTAGACCTAAACCAACATCCCCACAGTGAGTTGGTGCACTGCAAGCAAGCTAGCAAGCGCACATAACAAGCACACTGGTGTGTGTCTTGCACATGTGCTGCAGTACATTGGTACAACGCATCACAGAGCCCTTTTTTTTCTTTTTTTTAAAATGTAATTTTAAGAGGAAGTCCCGGATTTCTTTTATTAACCCCTGCAGTGGGGCAACCCCCGCACTGCAAGGGTTAAATGCTAGTTTGTGTCCAGGTTTTTAAAAAAAAAAAGTTATACTCACCCAAAGCTCTGAGCTGGCTTCTCCCAGCATCTCTCCACCTCCTCTGCAGCGGACTAAGTCCTGTAAATCATCAACATTTATACACAGTGTATAGACATGAAGACGCTGAGGACGATTCCAATGCTGTGGAGGAGGAGGAGAGGCTGAAAGGAGCGATGTGATAGCTAATGACTCGGGAATCTCAGGTGAGTATATCTTTGTTATTTTTGTGCCTAGACACAAACAAGCACTTAACCCTTGCAGTACAGTGGTAGCCCCACTGCAAGGGGTAAGAACATTTTTTTCTGGCGTTCTTCTTTAAAATTACATTCATTCAACACTGTGCAGTAGTACAATGCCACACGTTGAGCTGCATTGTGATCAAATGTACGCCTCAATCATTTTATAACAATGCACACAAAGTACTGAACTGGGCGTTACACAAGGCACAGGTGTGAAGCCAACCTCCAGATTATTAGCATTGTTTGAGTGTTTACAATTTTACGTTCATTTGATTTTCAGCTTCACTAAATTCCTATTTAAAAATTAACAAAAACTTGTTATTTATTAACTTCATACAACTTTATCTTGATCTTTTTCGTGTATACTGGTTCTGTGCGTTCATAACATGCATGGTTTGGGGGCTCCTTTACAAACTCTGAAAAAGAAAACACTTCCTACAAAATTTCAGCTGCAAAATGATGTAAGGAAGTGTAACTTATTATCTGGAGAGCAGCCAGAAGCATGTTTGTTTTATATTTATCCTTAAACCACAGAGTGTCAGAGAAGCAGGAAGAGGGATGCATGTAGCCCATACAGCACCAGCCTAACAAGACGGATCTAAAGCTTGTTAACATATGACAAACATGCCACACAGGAACAGCGCTAAAAAGTATATATGCTTTCAAGGCAGGTCTGGCTTTCTGAAGGCACCCAAGGATCACATTTAGAATTGTATTTATTTTGCCTTGTTTATGTAGTTCCTACATTTAGGAGCTGCACAAAAATGGACAATTTGCTGTCACCAATATCGTACCAAGGCATTCTAATACTGCATATGACACTTTAAAACTATGAATAAAATCTGAGAAAGCAGTTGATAAGCAATGATAACATCTGTACTTAACCCCTTCATGACTGAGCTTTTTTCAGTTTCTGTTCATTAATGATTGGCGCACTTTTCAAATTTTTGCTGTGTGATTCTTCCACGGCAGGAATATACTTTTTACTAAGTGCACCCACACGTATTATATATAGTTTTTTGGAGGACAGATAAGGCTATATATTCATTTCATGTGTGCGCCTAATGCCTTGCTTAGTATGAATAAAATATAAAACAAAATGAGGAAAACAAAATTTAAAGAAAAACAGGTTTTACCCAGTTTCTCTAAAAGCTAATAGTGGTTAGGTTATTGGCATACAATGTCACTGTCACTAACATGGTTATTCACAAAAGGGTGAAGAGTTTGGAGAAGGCAGGAGAAGTGAACAATCTAGGACAAAATAGCTGATTTGGAAAAATTCTCCAATTCAGCTCACTTTCCAGTTCAGCTATGTTGTCCTAGATTGTTCACTTCTCCTGCCTTCTCCAAACTCTTCACCCTTTTGTGAATAACCCTGCAAGTGTCACACTTAGTGACAGTGACATACTTTGAACATCGCTGTCATGACGGGGTTAAATAAAAAAAAAACCTAACCCCTTAGGGTGAAAAACAAATATGCAGCTCAGCAGAATATTTTTTTATTGTAAAGGGTTTTTTTTAATTTTATATTTATAGTATCATTTTTTATTTTGTAAATGTTGTTTATTTTATACACCCAAAGTGTTGGGTGTAAAAAATAAAATAAACAACATTTAAAAAAAATATCAAAAATGTTTTTACACTTGTTTTTTATTTTAATAATATCAAGCAGTCATTGTGAATGGATCTTACTATGAATGCTTGATAATTTAATAATTGTTTTTTTTTTAAATTTGGTTATTAATAGGCTGCTCCAAACTTTAGAAACAGCCAATAATAACCTTAGTGACTGATCCTGAAATGCTGATCTTGCAACATGTCAGGATCAGATCTCACTAAAGACTGATACAATGTTTCAACAAAGTAACATTTTGCTAAATGTTTCTATTGCTGAAACATGTAGCAAAAAGCTGATACACAGCAGGATTTCCTAATCCCCGTGTGTTCAGTTGTCAAACAGTGAGGCCCCATGAACACTAAGCGACACTTACCTCGAGCGGATTTCCACATGGCGGGATAGCGTGACGTTCCAGCGCGGATCACCGTCATCCGCAGGGAAAAAGGGTCCTGCAGGCGCGACTTGCGACATGGAGCTGTACAATAAGACAGCTCCATTGAAAAACATTGGCCGGCGACTTCTCACGATATCGCGTGGCAAAAATGCGCGATATCGATGGATTTTCCGCTCAGTGTGAATGGGGCCTTATAGTGAGTGCGGTAAATACCACACAGCTACTACTGTACCCGACGTGACCCCGTCTTTTATATTTTACCAAAAATATGGGCAAGAATAAATGTTTTTTAATATAAGGTAGGGAAAAAATTTTACCAAAATTTGCGGTACTTTTTTCATTATGTAGTAAAAAACAGGGCTTGAGAAATAACTTGTTATCTTGTCTGTGACGAGAGGACATAGGTGCCAGACGAGTGACAGCGCACGCTGTGTCCGGCTGCTGACAAGCTACGTATATTACTAAAGTGGCGGGGAGGCCCGCTGCGCATATTGCATATCCTGTCAGCGGCGCTGCAAGGCATTAGTCCGGTCATGTTGACTGGTGAGACACCCTAAAATTATTCAAGCCCTGTGTATAGCCATAACTTTTTTTGTCCAAGATTGAGTAGGGAAGGGTTACAACTAGAGGTGCACCGAAATAGAAATTTTAAAACCGAAACGAAACCGAAATAGAAAAAATTGTCAGGCCGAAACCGAAAATGTATTTTAATTTTTTTACATTTTTAAAATACTTTATTTTGATTTATTGTTTATAAACTTTTTAAATATTTTAAATAAATATTTTTATTTTTTACTTTACTTTTAGGGGCACCCTCTTATCAATGAACAGGAATCCTCTATACTGAGTGTTCCTGTTCATTGATAACTTGAGAATATAGTACGATTACTATAACAACAACAACTATGAATGAACAGGAGGGGATATATTATCCATACCATATCCGACCTCAATTATCTACAAACACTCAGCGATCACTGATCGCTGAGTGCATGTAGCCTGCTCTCCTCTCTGACACACACTGTCACAGGAGGCTGAGTGAGCGGTGTGAGAGGAGAGCCCAGCCTACTGTGACAGCGCTGTCTCCGCCCCCACACCACTCTGCCGCACTGTGATAAGCGGCCGAGCGGTGTGGAAGGAGAGACACCGGCCGCTCACAGCGCTCTTATCCCGCAGCGCTCTTGTCCCGCATCGCTCGGCCGGCTGTCACTTTCTCTCCTACCCGCTGGGACACAGAGCAGCGCCCAGCGGGGAGGAAAGAAATCACGTATGCGCCGATCTATCGTCAGGATAATGGCACTTTCGGCATTTAGCCAAAAGTGCCATTTTCGGCCGATATGTTTCGGCGGCCGATATATCGGTGCATCTCTAGTTACAACACATATAATAACTTTGCTGTATGTGTCCTGTTTTGGAGAAATAACAGAAAGCGAGGGAAAGCTCCCCAAAATGAGGGAAAGTCATAGATTAGTAATTGCCTGAACATTTCCCCATTGGAAGAATTCCCTATGCTACCTGCTTTGATGACAATTTTGGATTTTCCTAAAATCTTCATCTTGGCGACAATGGTCAACAGAACACAAAGAGGGAAATCTCCCCAGAGTGGAGAGAGACAGCAACACAAACTTAGCAGGCAGTCTAACCCTTCCCAACCTTATCCAAAACTGCTAGAGCTGCAACAGCTATTCGATTTAGTCGATTAAAATCGACGATGGAAACCGTTTTCAACGTTTCCATCGTCGATTAGTCGGCTATGAATTACATTCCTGTTCGTGGCTCCACACTGCCCACAGCGCACGCCGCGCCCATGCTGGTTAAGCAGCGCAAGCTGAGTACATGCCTCTGCTCCTCTCCCCCCTGTGAGCTTCCTGACTCGCCGCTGCCCGGCAACAATCAAGGGCCCAGGATTCAAAGTAAGTCAGAATAGTAATAATAGTATAATGTATTAGGGCTGCAACAACTAATCGACATAATCGATTATAATCGATTATTGAATTATTGCTGGAATGTGTTGTTCCTCAATAACTGTTCAGTGGTATTCTGCATTGCGCCGTATAATCATTATACAGCGCAATGCAGAATACCACAAGCTATAGAGGACTACAAATCCTAGCAATAGTACATTATACAGTGCAATGGAGAATAACACCAGCTATAGAGGACTACAAATCCCAGCCATAATAAATTATACAGCGCAATGCAGAATACCGCCAGCTACTGAGGCCTACAAATCCCAGCAATAGTACATTATACTATGATGTACTATTGCTGCGATTTGTTGTATTCCTCTAAAGTTGCTGGTATTCTGCATTACGCCGCTGTATAATGTACTATATTTCACACCACCCTTTTTTTTACTTCCACCGCGCCAAGCTTGCTCCCGTGATGGACTACAATCTCAATACAATCTAGTAGTCCATCACAGGAGACTTTTTTTTTGTATCCGATTAATCGAACTTAATAATCGGCTACCTAATCGATTTTGAAAATAATCATTAGCTGCAGCCCTAAAAACTACATTTAAAAAAGTTTTTCCTTTACATTCATTTTTAAAAGCAACTCAGTGATGCATCTCTCGTAGTTCTATATTTGCAGGATCCCTTCATTGGGCCAGTTGATAGTTATATGTGCTATGCATTAGAAATAGTTGTGAGTATGGCATTTTTGTTCCATTGTTTTGGTCCACAAGTCAACAGAAAGTCACATCTGTAAAACATTCTCAAAACGCATCTAAAATATGCCTGCATCTAACATATGCTTCTTAACCCCTTCGTGACTGACGACGTACAGTGTACGTCGAACCTCAGTCATGAAGGGGTTAATGAAGGCAGACATTTCAAAGACCTCTTCACCTGCTGGGACAAGTATCATTTTGGGGAGCTCAAGATGAACAATCAAGAAGACATTCAGGGCTTGAACTAGTTGCTACATCTGCATGTAGATAGTCCCATACCTCTAGCACACACGTGTATACAAACACATATATAACAGTTACAGCTTTTACTCCAAAGATGTGGTACCCAGAAGAGTGGGCAAAGAAATCAGCAGCAGCAACGAGAGACAACACAGCGGTTGTAGCTCTGAAGTGGGACGATTTTGTCTCCCATAATGTACAATGATGCTGTGCATACTCACACTCACACTATAGCAAGAACCCCGGCACCCAGCAGCAGAACTTAATTCCATATATATTATACACACACACACACACACACACACACACCACACACACACACACACCACACACACCACACACACACACCTGCTTCCCATACAAAATTCCTAGACCAATGTATAACTTCTTGATATTACAGATGAATAGAATGACAGTGTAACAGATTGAAACTTAGCTGGATGAATGAATACTTAAAATGTAAAAGTAAATGTAGGTCACATGGTGGATTATGAGTCATTCGGACTCTTAACCAAATCCAACTAGAGCTGCAGCTAACGATTATTTTCAAAATCGATTAGTTAGCCGATTATTAAGTTCGATTAATCGGTTAATCGGATAAACAATAAAATACATTTAAAAAAAAAAAAAGTTACAAAAAGGAAAAACTATGGGGTTAGGACTTTTCCCCATAGTTTTCCGTAGGGTAACGGGAGGACACAAACTAGCGTCCTCCCGTTACCCAAAGCTCAGTATACCGCACGCTGCAGCTCGCGATATACTGAGACGCCGCAGCTGAAATGGATCCCGACAATTATGTCTGGATACACCCAGCTGCGTGAGTGATAGCTGGCTCTGCCTATCTAGAGGCAGAGCCAGCTGTACCCGCCCCCTCCCCTGTCTGTCCCGCCAGTCAGCGCTGGAGGATCGGACAGGGGAGGGGAGAATCCAGTCCCTCCCCTGTCACAGCTCTCTGCAGTGACAAGATCGAGAAGTGAGCG
This sequence comes from Nanorana parkeri, assembly GCF_000935625.1. Taxonomy (NCBI): domain Eukaryota; kingdom Metazoa; phylum Chordata; class Amphibia; order Anura; family Dicroglossidae; genus Nanorana; species Nanorana parkeri. The sequence continues at coordinate 338,976 of NW_017307614.1, forward strand.
AACGCCGGTATGTGTTCACTCACTTCCCGATCTACTGAGCCGACCTGTGACAGTTTCATTGTCACAGGTCGGCTCAGATTATGAGGCTGAGTGAAAAGCACTCACCTCATAATTCTCCTTTAAAAATACTCTTGCTTTACTTCATTCCCTTTAAAGCAACTTTTCCTGGAAATCACCATATAAACCTACCCTGCTGCCCGTTTCTCTAATCTAATATAAGTACTTCGGAGCTCTTCAGTACTGATCCTCTAGAACCTTTTTCTTTCCTAGATCACATTCACTTTAGCAATAACAGCATTTCATGTGCACTTAAAATACCCTTTTTTCAAGACTAAAAAGCCCCCACACCATGTTTTGTGGCATCTTGAATTGTAATGAGGCAAGCTATGAAAAGGGCGCAGCCAAAAGGAGTTGACGCAGGGACACTGCCCCACATCATGCCCCAACAATGTGAGGTGACATCATGAGCAGTGACACCAGAAGTGGCATTGCTGCCTTTTCTTTAACAAACTCACTACAATGTAGTATTGTGATCATCAGGTAGATTTTCTCCTGAGGAACACCAGAGATTTTACAGGAAAGCAGCAGCACCCTCCCCTCCCAGAAAAAAAGAAATAAAAAGATGAGGTATGTGCAATGATTTCATTGTCAGGATTGAGATGTTTGATTGGATGCACCAAGTAAATCTGCATTTCATTACCATTAAGAATGACAATGGTTAGGGTGCGGTAATAGGGCTTCATGATGACATGGTAATAACAAAGGTCTGCACTGTATTAGACTGCAGCTACATGAAAGAGCACATTACAGCGCTGTCCGTCTGTCACGAGTGATAAAAGTTTCATAGGCATCACATTCACGCTTTGGTATTTGTTTCTCTTTTCGCTATCCTAACTTCCCAGGAGCCAGCTTTCTAACAGCCATGACACATACCAAGTCACGCTTTCACAGACTGCAATACTTCGGAGTGGAATGTCTCTATGCTACCTTAGAAATGAGACCAGTGCTTCTCACGCATTTTTTTAGACAAGTATACCATCACCCTCCACAGAAAAGAATGAAGTTACTTCCACTGGACGTGGTTAACCCACACCATGCACGAGTACAATTGTCCCCACTCCATGCTGCTGTGTGCTCACAATGTGCTACAAGGAAGCATTCCTGGGCAGACTTGCATCATCTCTCCTGCCACCAGACCATAGTGATCCCCCTTCCATGCTCATTGAGATTTCAGTACTCAGGCACAGTTTGCACTCACATTGAGGGAGTCCATACCAGCCTATGTCCAGGCACACAAACTGGACTAGAGCTGGGCACACAATGATAGATGTTTTCTGAACCTGATAGATTCCTCCATCCACGCTAACAGAATGGATGCATAAATCTCCCACTATGTCCTTTGTATTATGACAGTGGCGCCCACAACTGTCAGAATACCCCAACAGTACTTGCAGCTGATTGTCTGCAAGCACTGTACACCCAACAATTTAAAACATTTCCCTTCGACAAAAGTATATATAATCATCAATTTTTATGGGGGGATAGGGCCACCCACTGATCAAATTTCTTACGAGTTGGCTGAAATTTGATTTGTATGTACCCAACTTTAGGGTTGAACCATAGCCCAGGTGTGCGAGTACACCGTTTAAATGCATCTTATAACACAAGTCGATCCTCTACTGAAATAATTGTGACTCCTCTACGGCCTCCTATGTTGAGTCCTCTCTAACCTGTAATCTGTATGTCTAAAGAAAAAGGTCTAAAGCCAGTAAAGCTTGGGAAATGGGGGTAGCTAGATAATAAACTGGCCAAGTGCACACCTTATGTTCTGCGACAAGATGACAAACTAGCAGTCAAAGCACCTTGTCTCAGCACTTCAACAAGACCAGATCAAAGATAAAAGTACAAACCGTGTGTATAATCTCTCTTCAATGGATTTTCTAAAGCAAACTGCTTGAAATCAATATAGAGTTAAAAAGTGTCAGAGCAGCCAAACCAATTGCTGGGAATGTGAATGGAAGCAATGACAAAATCCCAGTGCTGCGACACACCCTCTGGCATTTGGTAATGTTTCCTCAGACTGGTTTGGGATCTTACCATCTAAAATCTTTAACTTGACAACTAATGTTCTATTGAGTGGAGAAGACAAGAGATCAAGGAGAAAAAGGCTGCTGAAGCAAAGATGGCGCTAGTAAACAAGAACCACTCGGTAATGGAAAGAGAAATATCATTTCACATTTATTTTGGGCTTAGTGTATACTTGGTGATGCACAGACTTAAATTGCTTGTCTATAGATTAACTATGTCCCACGTATGTACTCATGAAGCCATGCACAAATGGTGGCAGTAGATTACCGTACACGTTAGGGCAGCCTATTCACTTTGAATGGGCTCATCAATGCACTGCAGCAACAACAACAACAACACAGGTTCTAACGCACCTGCAACTTTTCTTTTTTACATACAGCATACCACAACATGTTCACATTTGTGCATTGTGCTGCACCAAAAACATGTGTATGATTTAAGATTAGTTCAAAATGAATGTTATTGAAGGCCAAATGCACATAGATCCATGCGTTAAAGTATATTGTGTTTTAATGAGCATTACCACAGCATACGTATGAGAATCTGACCTTAAAGGTTGCTCCAACGCTATAACAATCCATGTAACAGTATCCCATTACTACGCAACAGCAGGAAGAATGCATCAGTTGCCACCTATAAACTCTTCCTAACAATCTCAAAAAGAATCTTCAATGGCAGTAAATCCTGCAGATATTACTACCATTATATGTGCACTAGACACGTCTGAAAGGAGTGGCATGCTTCAACATGTTTGATGTCAAACAAGCAACACACATTAGCCATACATTGACAACACATATGGTACCCTTCACTGCTTGTTTTCTCCAGTAAATACAGCAGACTCTCAGACATATTCATTGGCCAGTCTATGAAATGTTATGCCTCGGAGACCAGAAATAAATCCATAGGAATATGTATTCCACCTGGAGACATGTCAGATACACATATATAACCATTTTAGAACAATGGGTGGTAGCTTCAGGCTCCATAACACATCCACACCATGGGACATGTGGTCACTGTCAAAGCCTGGGATTTGTCCAGACACAGCCCCCTGGCTGGCTGGCTGATCATCATTCTCTTCCAGAGGTTACGTGGTGTGGGCAGCCAATAAAAGCCTAGAGCAGATGATAACCAAGCAGTAAATATCTGTTCTTAGGGCAGGTTCACACCATTTTCCGGACCAGAAGAGATATTTAAAATGATGACAATAACGATAACTGCAAAAAACAGTTCAATGATGTCCATACGCATGGAAATAATATAGCAGTATCAACTAGCTTTTGATTCTTCCACCCCAAAAAAAGGATCACTATATTAGCATTACACCAATATGTAGAAAAGTAAGTTGCATTGATCTGTTTGATAACGATTGCTATCAAAAGCTGTGTAAATGACACGCAAATTGGCAAAACTTTTTTTTGGAGTGTTGAAGGATTGGAACTGCTTTGTTTTCATTGCCATCTGTGTGAATGCTGAGAACATTCACCCTCTCTATTTATCCTGGTGACCACGATCACCGAGACATACGGGTCATATCAGGAAGCTGCCGAAGGATCTAGCCGTAGCTTCGGCCCCAGGACCCCTTCGGTTCAGTAGAACCGAAGGGCTGCTGTACGGGCTATTCACTATAGCCCATACAGCTCCCGAAGTCGGCCGAGTGGCTCAGTCGAGCTGAAGGCATATGCTTCGGCTCGACTGAGCCGAGGTGAAAGCCGAAGCTGGCCGACAGCCTCATCTCACGGCTGGCTCCGGCCACTTGCACAGACAGATCAGCATCCCTGATTACCAGGTAACCAGGGACACTGATCTCCAGACAGCCCTACTCTCCCGGACGCTCCGGGAGTCTCTCGCTTAGATAGCGGCTCCCGGCCGCCGGGAGAGAAACACTTTCTCCCAGAAAGGTTTACTCTGTTCGATCGAGCAGAGTAAACCTTTCCCTGTTCTGTTTGTTTTGGGTTTTTTTCTTCTGACATCAGTTGGCTGCCGTCAGAATAAAAAAAATCACCATAGGATTCATAGCTAGATTCCTATTGGCTATTTCAATTTGCACTAGCCAATAGCAAACCAGCTATTGCACCCACTGCTCCTGTCAATCAGCAGAGGGGACCTAAAGTTCTCCATCAGGTCCCCTTTTAGTGATTGACAGCAGCAGAGGGCGGGTGCAATAATTAGTTTGCTATTGCAAAGTGAAATAGCCAATAGGAATCTAGCTATGCATTCCTATGGTGATTTTTTTTTTTTTTTTAGTCTGACAGCAGCAGAACCGCCCTGGCCAATAGAAAACAGTTGGGCGGAGCTAGCTGTCACTGCTAGCTCCGCCCAATCATTTTCTATTTAATTTTTAACTTTTTAACTGTTTTTCTATTTTGCTCGGTACCACTGAAGTACCGAGCAGAATAGCCGAGCCGAATGCTCGGCTATTCACTCACTGCTGTTCGGCATCTATGAGAATAGCCCGAACAGCAGCGAGTAGCCTGCCGGAGGTTCGGCTTAGCCGATCTAGATGTTGGATCGGCTGAGTCGAACTCCTTCTGCACTTCGGGTCGGCCGAACATGCTGAGCATCTTCGGCCGACCTGATGCCGCAGGAAGCAAGCCGATATACGGCTGAAATCAGCCGTACCAGCCTGAAGTGAATAGCCGAACAGCATTCGGCTCACTTCACTTCGGGTCGTTTATTCACTCGGCTGCCTACGGCAGCATAGTAAATAGACCCCATAGAGTGAGGAGAAATCCAAAATATGAGGCCTCATTTAGACAGGCAAAATGCCTCTCTGCCTGCAGGAAACAGCTAGTTCTTGCCAGCGGAGAAACTTCAGCGCCTTTCATACTTGGATCCGAATAGTGGCGGGTGTGGCCAGATTCGTACCTTGCACAAATCAATGTCTCGTGCTGTTCACATGTAATCACTCATACAAGAAGTTACTTGTGATTAGTGTCTCTGACCGGATAAACAGTATATCCAAACAGTTTTTCCCCGTTCACACCCGCGTGATTGGAAGTGCTCCACATTCCATCCTTCCATGTTATTCTGTTAGTTCCTAACTACCAGTCAATGCTCAGACACAGCACAGGACCTTCCTTGGATAATGATTGTGCCTTTTTGGTCCCAATAGGTCCAATCACCCCCCGCAGGGATTCCCCCCTTCCCTCTCTTCGCCCCCCGCTTACAGTACGATCAGCCGCACAGGAACGCATGGTAATAAAATGCCCTGCGTTTCATTGACTTGAATGGCGCTGCCACACTCCCTCCCACCCCAGAACGCAAAGGAGACTTTATGTATGCGATCCCTTGCGTTCAGGGCACAGGACATTGCGGTAGACGCGCGGGCTGGTGGAAACAAGCCCTCACACAGGACTCCTCATTAAACGCAGGAGAAATTTCTCTAGGAAGCACAGCGTTTGTTTTGGGTTAATATACAAAATGTGCATGTGTTTTATGTGTTCATTGCTGAGCCTAATGAAGGGGACCCTGCGTGGCCCCGAAAGCACTAGTTCTGGTGACATGTTGTTCCAATAAACAAACACTTTGGATCTCCACACTATTGGTGTGCTGGTGACATCCGTTTATTTTGTACTGTTTGGCAGCGCCACTAGCGGTCACTGCGAGCACCCCCCTTTATTTAATTTGGGGCTTCCCGGTAAGGAGTGCGGCAAGGTATTTCTACGTTTGCCTTAGTATCTAATAAGGGATATCTGTTTGAAGACTACAACAACTGTCTTTATTCACACATTTAAGCGCGAGGTCCGGCAGAATGGTGTGAAGCAATGTGAACAGGGAACATAGAATACAATTGGTTTCTTTGTGCCCTAGAGGTGACCTGCGTAACGGACAAAGAAAGTCTATGTTTTTGTTGCAGAAAAATGCAGGTTACCTCATATTGTGTGAAGGGGCCCTTCTACTCTAAGCGAGGGGTGGGTAACCCTGGCCCTCCAGCTGTGCGTTAAACTACAAATCCCAACATCCTCTGCCTCTGGGAGTCATGTCTGTAACTGCCAGTCTTGCAATGCCTCATGGGCCATTGATTCTGTAGAAACCCAAACTCTTACAATTGTCACCAGAACAGGAGGTTGGGGTAGATCTTCCAAAGGGAACAAGTGTTCTGGTGACAACTGTCTAAAGGGGGACAATCCCCTCACTAAGTAGGGATTTCCACTGACTTCCAATTACACCTTCAGGGACAAGAAGAGAATTCCATCCAGCAGGGACAGCAAACAACAAAGTGACAGGCAGTTAAACTTTCCCTCCTCTAAACAAAAGTCATGCACTTCTTTTAATGGTTGACCACACCACGGCTGCTGGTGTGCAATGCGAATGAGCTGCATTTGACTGTTTTCTTTTTTTTAGAACTTTATTGAAATGTGACAAGTGACACTTCATTAGGTTGCATGGGCTCACAGGTGTACTGCGTCTTACAGTGGTGCGCTTAAAAAAAGTACTGCATGACGTACTTTTTTTTAGGTGCACACCCCCGAAACGCAGCAGTGTGATCTGAGATCATTCATGACAAGGTATATTGCCTCGTCTTACATTCAGGCTGCACTGGGGAAAAAAAACAGCCAAAGCAGCCCGAACACATATGATGTGAAAAAGCCCTTAGTACCTGTTCACACCTCAACATTGCTCTGATGTGCTTTCCACTGACGCACATTCACAGGCATTTGTTTCCCGCATGTGTGTATTTATTTCAATGGATTTCTGGACGCGCAACAAATGTAAGAAAGTAGTGTGTGTAGCGAATTTTGCAACATGCATTCCACATTTCTGCCAGCGGGTTCACGCACGTTTGAAAGAAAACTGTGTTCCCGGCAGCGCTCAGGGTGCCATTAGCTAGTAATGGCACTGCAAACATTTGGCATTTTTGAACAATGTCAAAGTGTGCAGTTTTTCCCACGCGCTCACAGAACGCGATGATGTGAACGGTCGTTAGGGTGAATTTGATGCAGTAGGCCCTACCACAACGCACTTAAAATACCCTGCACGTGCAATGTGACGCAGGTGCAAGCAGGGCACACAACAAGCCCCCAACCCCAGGGGTGTTCTATCGAGATGCCCAACTTGTCGAGATATGCAACTCACGTCAGTACGCCTGCGCAGCCCCCCAAGAGCAGTATAACATTCTCCAATTTGCGTCCGTACTTGTGCCTGCGCAGGCACAAGCACAGAAGCCAGTTGGAGAACTCGATGAGGATTGCGAGGCCGCACGATTAGAGCAATTGGGAAAGTCGATGAGGCTTCTATATATGCCAGGGCTGGCGCACAGGCACTAGCGCCATATTGTAGAAGTCTCCAACGGATGTCACGAGTTGGAAATCTCGACGAGTTGGCCATTTCAACAGAACACGGGCCCACCAGCTGTGCTTTAACTACAAATCCCAACATGCCTCTGCCTCTAGGAGTCCTGCCTCAAAAGGATATCTTGCAATGCCTCATGGCACTTGTAGTTCCACAACAGCTGGAGGACCCCTAGAAAACTTTTCAAACGAAAAACACAAAACGTATGAAAAAAATAAAAAAGCACAGGAAATTCAGACACAGACGTGCAGCCAGCATTCCGGTTCACCGGCTAATGTACCATGGGATAAAAAAAAGTGACAGAGAAGTGCAGAATGTCGGTAACAGGACACATAGAATTCCTCATAAACACAACTTTCTTCATTCCCCACAGCAGTCACATGGGCACACAAGGGGTTACACGGCCCGCTCAACACCCCCCACAATAGTTAACCCGAGTGACCCCCTGTATAACCACCGGGGAACCAGCCATTCCCAGCGCGCTAATGTAAAGCCAGAGCTGCCCCTCACCCACTCACTCACCTTCTCCCGGTAACTCTGTGCCTATGTATGTGCCGGCCCGGTGCCCTCCGCTCCCCTCTCTTCCCCGCCTCCTCCCCACACACACACACACTTCACAACCACGCCCCGTAATCAGCCCCTCCCACCTTCCCATTTGAAACTCCAACTATCGCCCCAGCTAGAGGGGAAGAATGGGGAGGGCGCGACATTTGGACGAACCAGTCACAGAGGCAGATGGAGAGTGTGGTGACTTGTGATTGGCTAACACAAGTTCAACTAGCGTGGCTGTTGGCTAGGCTGGAAACTGCGGCGCTGGGTGGGTAGAGGACGGTTGTCCGTGTGGCTTGTGTTGATGGAGAAGATACGACACGCTGTGAGGAACGGCTGAACGAGAAGCCGCCTGTGTTTGGCGGGCCTGACAATGATGCTATAGTGAGAGAGGCTCATAGGGGGCAATGACGTCACCGAGGGTACTCTATGTCTTATGTAGAAAGAAGTCTGCACATCTGTATATATCAACACACATTCCCTGACACGACATCATGTAATATAACAATAGTGAGTAATACATAGAACACTATATAACTACAATGACACCTGCATAACATAGGAGAGAGAGCTCCTCTCATATACTGTAGGATACAGTCTCCTCGCTTACATCTCTGCAATTAGAAATGCTGAGCCTTCCTACAACAGACGTAAGCCCATTATACTTTTGCTCTCCATGGTCCCTGTGTGAGTTGTAAAGTAGTCAAAGCTCCAAGCTCACTCCTGTAATCTAATTTGTATTGCAATTGTAGTCTATTACAGGCGCATGCTTGGAGGGGTGACTACTTTACAACATACAGGGACCATGAGGAAGAAAGGTCACCCTCCAGAAGGAAGGAACAGTGTCAGCGCCAATTCAGAGATGATTTGAGGATCTACACCAGCGTGATCCACAAATAAGACACATTTTTGTTAATAGGGTACTTAAATGCATTTTTAAGATTTAATTCCTGAGTAACTGTCACTTTGTGACATTTCAATAAAGTCAAAATAAAAAAAATGTAAACAGTATCTTGTGTTGCAATGTAAAGGACACCGCTCCCTCACACACCACCAACACACACACACACCAATCCACATGCTAAAATGATCTGCTCTTGTGAATGAGGCCTAGCTGTAAAATTGCATGTGATGGGTAAGGGAGATTGACATACATATTAAAGTAGTATTACGGTCTGAGCGTTTTTTTTACCTAATGCATTTTCTGCATTAGGGTAAAAACCGCCCAGTAACATCAAACTATTAGGCAGAGAGGAGGGGAGTGGCCTGACTATGGACGCACACAGCCACTGTGGGCACGAGCGCACAGGGGTGCCTCTGTGAGCCGATGGAGGCACCTGTGCAGGGGGCGGCGGGAAGAGCGCTGTGGGGACCCACTTGAAAACAAGGAATTGAAGAGTTTTAAAGAAAAATGACAACAGTCTTAGACAAAGTGGGGCCTCCTTGTAGCAAATATTGAAAGAAAAAAAGGAAGCTTTAATATAACTTTAAGCTCAGTGAATGTTCATATATTGAAAAGTGAACGTTACAAAACAAGGTGATCATGTGTCCATTTTGAATACCCATTTAAGTAATCTAAGTAATTTTAGCAATTGTATATTTGTTTGCACATGTTTAGTTGATCAAAGTGAACAATCCCTAGAGAATAATAATTTACAAATCTGCTTCCATTCTTCTTTTGCTCCAGGTTGCTGTGCTGCCGCTTTAGTATATCAGCCCACTACAGGCATTTTTACATATAATAAAGTGCATTAGACAAAAGAAGGCTGGAATTTAATTGGTCACTATGTAAAGATATGCCCAGTTATGGCTGGAATCTAACTGGTCACTACATAAACATATATTTTTCCCCAGCGTTATAAATCTAGCCCATATGATGTTCACTATGTAACAGGTTTTATCTTGAAGTCTGTCATAGTGCCTGGGGCTATTTATCAACACACCCTACGAGTCCCACCTTAGATATTTAAATGTTCTTCTTTATGAAAGCAGCTATACTGTGTTGTATACTTCTCACCCATTAGTATGTGAATAGGAAAACAGGGAAGTCTTGAAGAATACATACCCTCCAGCTGTAGGAATGCAACCAAGGCTTTATATATTATATATATATATATACACATACAACTTGGTACGATATTCCAACTTCTCATAAATATGACTACTTTTAAACCAGTAGTTAAAGTATAACTCTGGACATACGGTAGTTGGTATGCATGAGCTACATGCTGTAAATGTGTATGTATCATGAGGTTTAAAGGCATAAGCTACCTTTAAAAATAAATAAATGCACAAACATTAAAAGAACAAAAAGTGTATTTATTAATTTTTTGCATTTGATCCTACAAATCATTGCAACCATTATAAGTGAGTCACAGATGCAATGCCCAGGCTTCTGCAGACTCTTCTTCCCTGGCCTGCTCTGTATTTTTGGTCTCTGGACTGGAAGAAGCAATCAATTCATGTGACGTCACCACACTTGTACTCCATTGAGACCTGCAAGTCCCTCTTCTGTGCTGGCAGACGGGATTTGTAGTCTTTTCATTCACAGAATTTGTATATGAATGACGTGACTGAACAGTCGAAGCCATGAACAGCCTTGCCAAACTCAAATCCAGACAGAAACCTGTGGGGAGAAGAACCCTGTGATTCTGGTAAGGGGTGCTTTGAAGGTGGGTGACTGCGGACTGTGACCACGTTTCATGTTACACATTAAATTTGGGTGTAAAATGAAGCATGGTCACAAAGGCGGAGTTCGCTTTTAATCATGAACATGCATGACTATCAAATACATTACAAAGCAACCTCAGAGGAAATATATATATTTTTTTTACTCTCCTTTATTATAGTCAGGAATAAAAATAAAACGTGAAACTTTTTTCCTTTTTTTTGACTAGCTTAAAGCTTTAATTTTTTAAGCATTATTATCAAGATTCAGCAGAACAAATAATGATATCTGTTGTGTTCAGATATGAAGAAATCCAATAGGTTTCAGATCATCCAATAGGTTCAGAAATCCAATAGGTTTTCAGATCTTAGCAGCTCTATACTTTTGAAGCTCAACAGCCTAAATAAATACCGTAGATTACAAAATCATATCTGCATATGATTACCTCCATTCCATTTTCCCATTCTGTTGACATTTGTCTAAGAGGCAATCTCCCCTCACTTTGAATAGATTTACTGTCAATTCCAGGTGTGTCTTCAGGACAGGATGTAAAGGGAAATCTTACAAATGGGATACAAACAGCCAAAAAACATCAGACATGGTTTTAATCATTTCCTGCTCTACCCAGAACTAAAAAAAATGCTTTATTTATAGATACACTATAGTTGAATATGAAAAATTGCTTATAAATATCATGTAGTGTTCTATTCAGGCACCAGGTGAAGCTTTGGGTTCTGTTTTATGTTTTCCATGTGTCTCTTTATCTTCTTTGTTTCTAAGAGCCTGCTGTTTTCAGAGTTCAATTGCTCAAGCTGAAATTTACACATAAATAACACACAGTGCTCTGGGAATCCTTTGTCATGTATTAAAGGTTTATTTGGAAAACAAAGATTGTAAACATGGTAAAAAAGTTATTAGTTTGCTTAAACATATGCACTTAAACAAATAAAGTTGACATTAAACCGTTTCATTTCTTTTCAGATACAATATCCTACAGGAAAAGGCCAATCCCACTTCCGTGTGAAGGTTATAGTATAAAAAGGTGGTGGTGGGTACAAATGTGTGAAAATTAATGCTTATAATGTGGTATTCACAGGCCTCAGAATTTTCACTCGCCCCCTTGGCAATTGGCGAAGTGGAATATCATTGAGGGGGTGCGCGCGCCGCGGGACCAGGGATGGGACACTACCGCGGCGGTGATTGCTCACTTCTGTTCTCTCTTCTCCTTCTCGGCCGCTGCAGCTACAGAGCGGCCAAGAAGGAGAAGAGAGAACAGAAGCGAACGATCGCCGCCGCGGTGGTGTCCCATCCCTGGTTCTGCCGGCGGCGCACCCCCTTGATGGCATTCAGTCCCACTGTCTTCCCTTCCGCTGTCTTCTGCAGCTTCCTCCGCCCACCTCAGCTGCCAGGCTGGGAGGAAGACTGCAGAGACAGTGAGACACCTGGCCAGAAAGTTATGCAAAATAAAGTTCTATCTCAGTACATGGAGGATCTCTGTAACAGAGACCCCGTCCCCCAACCGGAAGAAAGAAGAGGGCACCTCTGAATACCATCAGCTAAGTGCACCGTAAGTCCCTTTTTTTTCTTTCTTACACCACTGACCTCTGCACTGCGTGTCACGCTGACCTCTGCACTGCGCGTCACGCTGACCTCTGCACTGCGCATCACGCTGACCTGTGCACTGCGCGTTACATTGCTGACCGGTGCACTGCGCGTTACATCGCTGACCGGTGTACTGCGTGTTACATCGCTGACCGGTGTACTGCGCGTTACATCGCTGACCGGTGTACATTCACTGTGCTTGTATTTTTTATGGGGTACCTATGAAGTTTAGCTACTCGGGTCTACAATCAGAGTACAATTTGCAGCGCTCACACAGGGGCCTATCTTTAAAAAAAAAAGATGTAATGTACTGCACTGAAACATATTTGACATAGAGGAATGGAGATATTCTTAGAATACTGCAGTGTTGTCATATGCTTCAAATGCCTTACAAACCAATAGTGTGCATGTACCATAAAAGGCTTATTCATAAAATATGACTTCCTTTGAATCTATTACTGCTTTTGGCACTACAACATGCAAAGGGCATTGTTAAAAAGCAGCTCAGTGCACAGGCTCAGCAGGATTCTTGCTGAGATTGGCCCTGGCCAAAAAAACGACCAAAGACTCCAACCCCACAAGAATATGGGAATGAAGATGGAAGCAAGGGAGGAAAGCGCTGACATCGCAACGCTGGAGGGAATTGTTTTGGCAGGTAAGCATGCTATAATGTGCTAATATGCTGTGTATAGAGTATCAGCACAATATGGCTAAAGCCTCGATGGGGCACTTTTGCTTTCTTTACTTCCACTTTACGTTGGCCACACATTGTTAGATTTTTCTCATACAGCCCCCCTGGACTGAACGAGGAAAAAACACTCGCTTGCCGGGCTATTGTATTCTGACAGCCAGTGCCTGTGGCTGCCAGAATATCCAAACAGTGACTGCAGTTGATTACCGTGTTTCCCCGAAAGTAAGACATCCCCCGAAAATAAGACCTAGCGCTATCTTCGGGGATGTCTGTAATATAAGACCTACCCCGAAAATAAGACCTAGTTCGGGGTAGGTCTTATATTACAGACATCCCCGAAGATAGTGCTAGATCTTACTTCCGGGGTAGCTGTGAAGACCGGCCGCAGCTCCCTCCCGCCCCCTCGCCCGTCCACCTACCCGCACGCTGTTGCTCTCTGGATGACGACATCAGAGCGGAGAGGCAGCTCCCTCCCGCCCCCTACCCGACACGCCCCCCCTCCAGCAGCACGCATGCCCGCCCCCTCGTCTCCTTAGTTCCGAGCGGAGAGGCAGCTCCCTCCCGCCCCCCTGCCAGACACGCCCCCCCGGCCGCACGCATGCCCGCCCACCTGTTTGTGGCTCCCTGGACGGCAGAGCACAGCTGCAGCCAGGTAAGACATCCCCCGAAAATAAGACCTAGTGTCTTATTTCGTGCAAAAAAAAAAAATAAGACACTGTCTTATTTTCGGGGAAACACGGTAGTTGTAGTCAGTGTTCAGCTGACAATTTTCCACCCCTCGTTTTAAAAGGAGCCAATTAAAAACTGACTTTTTTCGAGCGGAGAGGTGCCGAGAGGGCCACCTACAGCTTGAGTTTTGGGTCAGTCAGTGGGACTCGGCTGAATTGTAAGCTGTATATGGCCAGCTTTAGTTATACCTCTGTTATAGCCACTTATTGAAGATCCCCTGTAAACAACAGCAGATCCCAACACTGAATGCTGCCTGAGCAAAAATAATGACATATATACAACCTGATATTTTCAAGGAGGCAGATAATAAAGCACAAATTAGAATGTCTAAGAAAGCAAGAATTAAAACTTTAATTACATGAATATAGTCATTGAAGTCTAATTGGTTGCTACGAGTTACTGCACATTGCATTTTATAGCTCCGTGCATTGATCAGAAAAGGAAGAGGATTGTTTTTATTCTGTTTATTTTGCTTTACTTGATGTTTGTAGTATAATAAACTGAACAGTGGACTAAATGAGACAGCATATGTTATCTGCTGCTGTGTCTGATCTCTCTTCTTTCTTTAGTGTGAGCATGGACCTGCATGCTGGTGAATAAGCCCTTGTGTTGCTGCGGATTGCTTTGTGTTTTGCATTGGGTAAGCTACCGTACTATTGCTATTTCTGGTTCTCATGACTGCTGAGAACCATAGTGGGACCTTATCATTTCTTTGTTTTCCATTCAATCCCTGCCCCTCCACAAAATACAACCCCAATTCCAAAAGAGTTGGGAAGCTGTGTAAAATCTACATAAAACCAGAATGCAATGATTTGCAAATCTCATAAACCCATATTTCTATGTTCTATTGTGAATAAAATATGGGTTCATGAGATTTGCAAATCATTGCATTCTGTTTTTATGTCGATTTTACACAGCGTCCCAGTTTTTTTTAAACATTTGGGTTGTATGACCCAACACAGACAGGGTTATTCACAAAAGGGTGAAGAGTTTGGAGACGGCAGGAGAAGTGAACAATCTAGAACAACATATCTGATTTGGAAAAATTCTCCAATTCAGCTCACTTTCCAGTTCAGCTATGTTGTCCTAGATCAGTGGTTCTCAACCTTTCTGAGGCCGGGACCCCATGGTACCATTTGCCAAGTTGTGGTGACCCCCAAAGGTAAAATTTAGGGATGACGCGGCTGCTGCAGCGACATCTGCAGGCGTGGCAGGAGAACTGACACTGCTGCGCTAGGAGAGAGCTGAGGAGGACTCCCACCTTGCACAGCGACCCACAGGTTGAGAACCACTGCTATAGGCAAAGACAGGACCGGGCTCTGCAGCTGGAACTAGAAGAATTGGATTTAAAGTGTGTGGCTATATAATGTATGAGGTACATACTCCGCAGTACTGTCACTGATAGGGATGGGCTCGGGCGTGTTCGCAGCTCCACGTGCCGAGCCCACCAGGAAGCTGACAGCGCCAATCACAGGCACTGAGACATTTCCCAATCTCTGCAGCTGCGGACCGGGAAAATGGAATGCATAGCTAGAGGTGTGTTTTACATATTGTTTTGCTTGAATACATACATATTGCACCCGCCCTCTGCTGCTGTCAATCACTAGAAGGGGACCTGATGGAGAACTTCAGGTCCCCCTCTGCTGATTGGCAGCATCAGAGGGCGGGTGCAATAGCTAGTTTGCTATTGGCTTTTGCAAAGTGAAATAGCCAATAGGAATCTAGCTATGCATTCCTATGGTGTTTTTTTTTCTGACTTACGGCGGCCCCCAATTTTTCCGGGAGAAAGTGTTTAAATCCCGGCGGCTGAGAGCCACTATGCGACCCCTGGCAAATCGTCATTCGACCCCCGAGGGGGTCCCGACCCACAGGTTGAGAGCCGCTGTCCTAGATTGTTCACTTCTCCTGCCTTCTCCAAACTCTTCACCCTTTTGTGAATAACCCTGAGAATCTTCTTTGGATGGGAAAGGCCACAGCTTTATTATCATGTTTAATAAACAACTCTTTATTAAATCCAACACATATTCAAATGAACTGTGAGCATCCAGTAACAATAACCATATAGCATTGAGAACATCCTGTATCACCTTAAGTTCCAGACAGGCATCCAAACAAATTCCAGGATTTTGATCTGGCTTATTGTGATGAAAGTACAAGCTGGCAAGGTTTTACCACCAAATAAAGCTGTGACAAAGTTCTTGTTGGGACCACCCATCTTCTATTGCTTTTAAACCTTCTACTTCTCCTCCCTAATTGCCTGTACTCCAATAGAATAAACTTACTGCTGGGCAGGAGGGATTAGCCTTAGCTCTTTAAACACCCCGCATGATCCCAGCAGTCAAGGCTCTATCTCCTCAGGATCAAGGAGCCTCCATTCTTTTTCTTTCCTCATTTCTACAGTGTACATAATTCATAACAAAATGAAATAATCACAGGGCCCCATTATAAACAGCTGTATTACTGTGACTATGTTGAAAGCAAACACACATGTTCTTTCTATCCTCTTCATATTCAACTTATATTTACAAATTTGTCAGATTTTTTCCAATGCAAGTTTTCTTTGGTTCATTTTTTTCCATACAAAAGTCTAAAAAAACACCTCCCAGAGTCCTTTTAAAAAGCTGACTTTATTCGTATGATTGCAGCAAAGCCAAGAACCAGCGAGAGAGGAGAGCACTGACATCACAGCTCTGGAGGGGATCGTTTTGGCAGCTAAGTCATTCGTCCACCATAATGTGTTAATATGCTGTGAAAACTAGCACATTATGGCTAAAAGGGAGCTCCTTATGGCTGTTTTCCCTTTAATTTAGCTTTAAGCTGGCCACACATTGGCAGTTTTCTTTCAGTGTAAGTTGTTTGTTTGGTCCATTTTGTTTACTATAGTTATTATCCATAGCAATGTCCACAAACACATGCTAGAATCCTTATGAAAGGCTGACTTTCTTCATATAATTGCAGCAAATGCTTTCCTGTTTCAGATAAACCTGTGCCTAATCATAACAAATATATCCCCTGCCTGTAGAAATGAAGTCTGACTTTTGTGAGGATCCTAAGATATGCTAGCATTTTTTTATGAGCCACTACAATTTCTGACCAAGCATTGTATATGTTTTGTTGTTCGAACTGGAAAGAAGTGTCAAAAGTGTCACTGTGCTTCTGGGCCCCCTGATGTTCATTTGCTAATGATTACAGGATTTTCTAAAGCTGGTTGCTGGGTTACAGCGTCCTGGCAATGTATAAAATAACAAAGTAGAAACAGAAAGCTAAATGACAGGGTGTATTATTACAAACTATAGTGGCTCCAACAAGCCATGTGAGATGAAGAGCGTAGGCAGTATTACAGCACAGGTAACCTGATGCAAACATTGTCAAACGACAAGCACAGGCATCATGCAAAGTCTTGGCTTGATTAGTGAGACTTTGAAAGCGCCAGAAAATAGGAAAGAGAGTATTTCACTGGTAAGAGCCTAATGACAGTTATTTCTTTTTAAGGTTTGTGTTACACTTTAGTAGCTTCATAGACATTAGAGATTCCTGGAACACTACAGGCCTTTTTAACTGGGATGAGAACATTGCTGCGTACTTTAGCTGAGATCCCTCAGACATTGCTTTTTTACTTTAGTGTACTTTAACTGAGATCCCTCTGGCATTGCCGAGTCCCTGACTTACTGGTATATCACCTGTCTAAGCATTTATGGTCTTTCATAACTAAGTCATATAATGTAATGTACAGGCTTTTTGAGTTTTGCATATGACTAACACTTAAATAATTTGAATAATGTATTCAAGACACATAGTTGCTAATTGTAGTGGAAAGGTGTATAGCTTGTACCCATCCATTTCACAGCTGCTGTCTCGGGATTGCTAGTGAGCTGTGACAACTTTAGGCTGTTTAGTCTTTTTTTTTTTTTTTTTCTTTTCATATCTCTATAGGTTGAACTTGATCGACATGTGTCTTTTTTCAACCTGACTAACTATGCAACTATGTAACAAAACGGGGTGCAATAATGAGCTTACAACAACCTACCCGCAGCAGTTTGAGATAGCAAAATAAATAAAAGGGTATCATCTTAGTGTAGCAGCATAAAGGAGGTGTAAGTGTGAATAAAGGCATTTTATTTTGATGTTTGTTTTAGTATATTAAGTTATAGTAGAAATAACACAAATTAAACGTTGTTATATATGGAGAGCTTTTTCCCCTGAGGCTCCTTTCACATCCAAGCATCAGTTTTTCAAGGCTTTTTTCATGCTTTTTTTAAAAAGTGTTTTTGCGCGCATCAACATGCTTTTGTCAAGCGATTTTCAAAGTGTTTTTTTAAAAGCGTTTTTAGCTTGTGCTGTCCTTTATTTTGTTCTCCAGTGTTTTTTTTGCAAATAAGAGGGCTTGTTCTTCCATGTAAAACACGCAACAAAGTTCTTTAACCACTTGCTGACCGGGGTGTTTACACCCCCTTCCTGTCCAGGCCATTTTTCAGTATTCAGCGCTTGGGTACTTTGATTGACGTTTATTCCGTCATGCAACGCTGTACTGAAATTAATTTTATACCATTTTTTGGGGACACATAGAGCTTTATTTTGGTGGTATTTAATCACCACTGGGGTTTTTATTTTTTACTATACAACAAGAAAGTACTGAATATTTATAACAAAAAATGGTTTTCCCTTTATTATTTTAGGAAACATTTATTTTTACCCAATTTTTTGGTAAAATATAAAAGGCGGGGTCACGTCAGGTAAATAGACACCAAACATGTCAAGCCTTAAAATTGCGCGCGCCCGCAAAATCGCAAAAAAACACCACAGCCAAAATTGGTCATAGGCGACACTTTAAAAGATTTTACCGTTTAGTGTTATCAGTGATTGATGGCTCTAAATTGATTGCTCTCATTCCGACGTTCGCGGTGATATGTAACACGTGCAGCATAATTGGAGCAATCGTCGTTTATGCGTGTAGGCGCCACTAACGCATTTTTGCGCATCTATGTGGGGGTGGGGGACTTTAAAAAAACTTTTGTTGGTTTTGTTTTGTTTTGTGTGTGTACATTTTTATTTATTTTGTGAGCAATTTTTTTTTTTAACCTTTTTTACACTGAACTTTATTGTTATCACATAGGGTGCTAAGACGTTCCTTATATGATAACAAATTACAGTTACAGGTCCCCTTTATGGAGACATCAGAGGTCTCTAAGACCCCTAATGTCACCTAGGGACCCCCAGAGAAGCTGATGAAGCACAGATCTGCTTCATCAGCTTCTCTCCGGTTTGTGTACCGGAGAGTGACAGAGGAATGCGGAAGTGATGTAATATATATCACTTCCTACATTCAGAGACCGGGAGGAGAGCGGAGGGAGATCGGGTATTGATCTCCCTCCGTTCTCAGTGCACAGAGCCGCCACATCGCCCAGGATGGATGGACGCCTGGGATCGCGGGGACGGCGGCGTGGACAGCGACGGCGACCAGAGGTAAGGAGGGGGGGCGCACCCTCACTTGAATCATCAAGCGATCAGGCTTTTTTACAGACGCCGGACAGCTTGTATGTAAACGGCCATCACCTGCAGAAAAGTATATCATGTACTTTTTCCAGCGATGTTTTGCTACAGGCGACAGGAAGCTCAGATGTGAAAAGTGGCGATTGAAGACAATGGAAATCCTCTGAGCATTGCAGGGCTTAGCCTTTTCAGCTACATAATGCCTAGGTGTGAACGGGGACTAAGTAATCGAAATGTGTCCCCTAATATAAAATTATTTTGGATTTCTTTAAAGACACTTACAGGGTTATTAAGAAAAGGGTGAAGAGTTTGGAGAAGGCAGGAGAAGTGAACAATCTAGGACAACATAGCTGAACTGGAAACATTCTCCAATTCAGCTCACTTTCCAGTTCAGCTATGCTGTCCTTGATTGTTCACTTCTCCTCCCTTCTCCAAACTCTTCACCCTTTTGTGAATAACCCTGTTAGTTAATTTGATTGGTAATACATGTATGATCCAAATAAACTGTGTGAATTGTGTTTGTTGTTTGAGATGTTATACTGGATTTTCATCGAAAGCAAGACCAAGAAAGCCTAAAGTGACTACAGCATCTAAAGAGATGGATATAAGGTTTGATTCAATCCAATAAGTATAGCTGGCTTTCATTCCAAATAATGATCAGCTGAAAAAAAAACAGCCAAAGAGCAGTCAAAATATGGTTGATAAATTGCAGTCTTCATGGGAATGTAGTAGCTCCCAAACCACTTTTTAAAGTATATTTAAAACTAGAGGGGCACTGAAATAGAAATGTAAAAACCGAAATAAAAAAATTGTCAGGCTGAAACCGAAACCGAAAATGTTTTGATTTAAATTTGTACATTTTTAAAAAATATTTTATTGTTATTTATTTTTTATAAACGTTTACATTTTTTTTATATTTATTTTTATTTATTAATTAATTTGTTATTAAATATTTTTATTTTTTACTTTACTTTTAGGGGCTTAGGGGAAATATTAGGGGGTCTAAACAGACCCCTGATATTTCCCTTTTAAAATAGAAAAAGAGATTGAGAACACAGAGTCCTCTATCTCTTTTTCTGTATCCCCTGTTATCAATGAACAGGAATCCTCTATGAATGTTCCTGTTCATTCATAACCTGAGGGCAGAGTATGTTTACTATAACCACAACTATGAATGAACAGGAGGTGATGTAGATCACTTCCCATTCATTCATAATTGAGGCTATAGTACACATACCATATCCTCAATTATCTACAAACACTCGCTCTCCTCTCTGACACGCTGTCACAGAGGCGTGGCACAGGGGCTGTCTCTGCCCCCACACCGCTCTGCCGGACTGTGATAGGCGACTGAGCGGTGTGGGAGGAGAGACACTGGCCGCTCACAGCGCTCTCCTCCTGCAGCGCTCGGCCGGCTGTCACTTTCTCTCCTCCCCGCTGGGACACAGAGCAGCGCCCAGCGGGGAGGAAAGAAACCAGGGACGCGTCGCTGTATCGGCAGGAAAATGGCACTTTCGGCATTTAGCCAAAAGTTTAATTTTTGGCCGATATGTTTTGGGGGCCGATATATTGGTGCATCCCTATTTAAAACCAAAACTTGTTTTGGATACAGACAGTAGGGAATGGTAACACCTCTGTGTTTTATTTTTGTTAATGTTGTCTTTGTCCCCTCTGGGGAAATTTACCTTCACATACTGTCTGAGGCAACAGGACTTGAGTGGGAATCTCTCCAAAGTAGAGGAAATTTTCCTTTTTGACAGTTGTTACTGGAACAGGTTTTCCCAGTGGAAAATGTCTTCTTCACTTACTGTTGCAGTGACAACTTTAATTTTGTTGGATTTTCTTTTGTTCTCTAGCCCGGTAACAATGGTCACAGGACAAATAGAAAGGGGGAATCTCTCTAGCAAGACACATAAATTATTAGAAACTTTTCCTATCTCCAATATGCTAACCAAAAAGAAGGACTGCACTTTTCTAGGACATATGTCACCAGCATTGTGTAGAAGAACAATCTCTAACTAAACCAGCAATGTGGGTGAGAACAAATGAAAACACAGTGACTAACTTGGTTAGCACACCAGTCTTACAGCACGGAGGTCCTTGGTTTGAATCCTGGCCTGGCCCCCTGCACTCCAAAGACATGCTGATAGGTTATTTGGCTCTTGTCTAAATTCACCTTAGTACTTGCATGTGAGATAGGAACTTTAGATTGTAAGGTCCTTGAGGGCAGCCACTGATGTCAATGTAAAGGTGCCCATACACCTTACGACCATCGCAAGACTTTTGTCTTGCGATGGTCGTATGCTTATTGAAAGCTCGTACGATCTGCCCACCTTGGACGGGCAGATCGTACTTGCGATCATCGAAAGCCCGCCCCGCTGAGGGGCGGGCTTCCGAAGACCGCAATGCAGAACGGGCAGTGTGCGCGCACCGGCCCGTTCCACAGCTATCGAACGAGCAGGCTAGAAACCCGCCAACAATCGTACGATTCTCGGCAGGTTTTCGAGCATGCTGGTTTGACAAAAGACGTGCGACCGTACAGTAGAAACGGTCGCACACCTTCCATACACTGTACGATTCTTGTACGATCGCGGGATTTCCTGCGATTCTCGGACGAGAATCGTACAGTGTATGGGCACCTTAACAGTATGTAAAGCACTGCGTAAACTATTGGCGCTGTATAAATGTCTGTAATAAAAAAAACAAATTTTTGAGGAATGGGGATGCTTTTACTAAAGGCAAATAGGCTGTACACTATGCAAGAAAATTGTCCATTAGCTTGGGAAATTTACTTTGAAAAGAATACCTAATCACGCGGATGGAAAATAAAAAAACAAACAGTATTGTACTTACACATGATTGGATGATGGAAGTCAGCAGAGCTGCACATCATTCGCTATGTTAAAGGAAAATTCTTATGAAAAGTGAACAGCGTGTTTGCCTTTAGTAAATCAACCCAGTAGTGTACATAGCAGTTTAAAAAACAGTTTTCCGTCAGCAGATATTAATAAATATTCAATATTATAACTTAGTGTACAAAATGCATACTCTCCAAAAAAATATAATTTGAATAGAATTTTTTTTGATAATTGATGAAAAAACATTGATGGTGGGCTTAGACTTTTCTACACTACTGTAACTAAAAATCAAATATCAGTTTTAGATGGATGTACAATTTTTAGCAGGAGCAAATGCGGCTTAAAAGTATTTCTCCATCCAAAAACTGATATTTCATTTTTGAAAGATAAAGTATGGTCAGGTATGATCTTTTTGCATGTTTACATTTGTCTATGAATTTATTATAAGGAAATGTATAGGGTTTTGTATGTATTCCTTAATGAGAGGTGTTTTTTTTTTTTGTAGGGTTCAACTCAGATTTTATATATGCTCTTTAGGCCATTCCCATGGATTTTACTGCAAGAAGCAAAGATCATCATAACCTTCAGCAGCCATCAAATTATCTTAAGGGGTCATGGGGACTCTCAGCAGATAATGAGGGTGCGACGGATGATGAACAAGAAGATCTACCTTATGATGGTATTCTTGAATGTTATTTAGTTCCAAGCTTAGAGCATGATTTGGAAAGTAGTTCTGATGTCCCTTCTGACTGCCCCGAAGAATTGACTGAAAGCCTGGAAGAAAGCCTGCCTGTTAACATTAGCACAGATTCTGCTACTACCAGTGATGAAACTGTTTATTCTTTGGACAATAACAGTGAGACTATCTCCAAATCAAATGAGGCCAAAGAAGACACTGAACTTAACAGTGATAATTTATTCTCCATTCCTACAATAATTCCAGATGTCCTCCTACGCCATTTTAATGAGGACAACCTTCTAAATACATACGAGTTCATTGAGCATGAGACAATGCCAGAAATATCAATTGCCGAGAGCAGTGATGAAACAGTTATTAGCAGAAAAGGTTGCACTAAGCATAGCCAGTATGGTCTCATTAATGATCAGTTGGGTAATGATTTTGAAGAGGAAAGCTTGGAAATATTACAAAATGAAAACACTGGTCAACAAGAAGATATTTCTTTTAATGAAGTGAATTCTGATACTGGTCTCACATCACCTAAATGGAATGTACCTAAATATAATCAGGGAGGCAAAGAACAGTGTGATTTACCGATTGATAATATGGACAAGGAGGTCCAACATCCTAACCAAGATCAAGAAAGAAAACTTTCTTCTAGTGAAATAAAGTATGGTCAAGGACAGGTTCACTACAAACTCCCTGATTTCTCTAAAATACCACCAAAGGTAAAAATACCTAAAGGTGATGCTGGGAATGTTAAGCCAGTTCCATCAATAAAAAGGGCTACACCCTCTTCCAATTTATCGGGTCAATCTTTTGTTATTCAAGATATACTGGATTCCATGCAACCATTTACAGAACATGGGTTGATGAAGGATAGTTCCATATTTTCTGATCATCTACATGTACAGGTAATTATAACAGATATTATATTGTTTACGAATATATTATTGAAGGTTTGTTCTGTTAGCTCATTTCATTTTGCCATACTTCACTGGAAGAAAAAAAAGAGGGAATCTAATTAGTTGTCTTTTGGAATATTTTTGGATAAATTAAATCTAATGCCTGTGTTACCCATTACTCTTATCTTATTTTAATTCTTTTCAGCTATGCAAAAATGACTTGACTTTAATTGGCAGAACGAACTGACAGATTCCGGCAGCAGAGATGTAAAATACTAATTATGATAATTACGATTGTGCTTTGTTCTGAAGGTCCTTTAGGCCCCATTCACACAGGGCGTTCTGGGATTCCTATGGCAAGAACCTACACTTTTGTGTGGCAGGAATGCCAGGTGTCCCTGTTCAGATGCGGCCACTGCACTCATTGAAGTTAATGACAGGATGACAGCAGTCGCATCTGTAAGTGTCTGTCCACTCCACGTGTAATTGTACAATGTCTTATTACATGCGGTTTGGAATAGATGACATCCATTGACAATCATCTATCCTAAACTGCATGCATTTGTACCATCTACGATTACATGTGGACTGCCACTTACAGGCTCCTGTCACCCTGTAACTTATTTGAATGGGTGCAGTGGCCGCATCTGAATGGGACACCTGGGATTCCTGCTGCAAAAACCTATAGGTTCTTGCCACAGGAATTCCAGAACACCCTGTGTGAATGGGGCCTTAAGGACCCTCAGAACAAAGCACAATGATAATTATCAGAATTAGTATTTGATATCTATGCTGAGGTTACTATGTTGGCAAAATGAACACATTCAACAAAACACCCGAGCCATAAATACATGTATGGACAGTTTAGAATTCTGGAGTAGACAGCTTTAGGTCTTGTGAAAATCTACACTTTTCTATCCCTTGGGTCTACTGGGTGCTTGAGCTGTATTATTGGAGAAAGAGTAGAGCGTTACATGCTGCCCCATTAACAAAAATCCAGGCATTTCACAGTGCTCCATGCAGAAAACAGGATAGCTACGGAGCGCGGGGAAAGTAATTAAAACCCTTATATAGGAAAAGTACAGGTTCAATATTAGTGAACCTGGAGACAGTTGCTCAGGCACTATTGGGAGGGGGAGCAGAGTGAGTTGATTTTCTGAGACCATTCCCTTTTTAGGAAAACCTCAATCAGGGAATAAAATATTGGCGGTCTATAGGTGGCAGCATGAATTAGCAGCTGTAATCTTTAATGCATTTCCCTGCCACCCGCTCGACCTTGGGAGCCCCTAAAAACCTTGTACTACTGATATGTAGGAAACATGACTACTTTCCCTTGGTACTCACTAGGCAGTATCTAATGCCTGAGCAGCAAATCACCAGGTCAGGGTGCTATCAGATCACCACAGGAGGGTATAATACCAAGCTCAAAGCAAATACTTTA
Organism: Nanorana parkeri; assembly: GCF_000935625.1. Lineage (NCBI taxonomy): Eukaryota > Metazoa > Chordata > Amphibia > Anura > Dicroglossidae > Nanorana > Nanorana parkeri. The sequence continues at coordinate 363,974 of NW_017307614.1, forward strand.
TGTACAGAATTTGCTTTAGATTGGTGTTGGACCAGCATGACTGAGAAGAATGGCAAAGGTAAGAGTAGCCACCTGATGGTTAATATACTATTTGTTCATGGCTGTCATTTATTTTTACTTGTTTTCATTTTTCCAAAAGGTTTCACATTATGCTTCCGATTCCAAAGGCCAAAACAACCATGTAGTGCCACCAACTACTGATTTACATCAACCTCCCAGGAATACAGATACACAAAGTGAAGACTCACTTACTGCTATACATGAAGGTATAATAATGACAGTTATTGATAAAATGATATAAAGCTGTGAAAGCACGGAAATCTGATATACTGTTTTAGTTAAATTACAGTTGTTTGACAAAGGTAAGTCTTGCTCATTCTTTTTGTGAACGCTGCCTCCAAAGTGAACATTAAGAAAAACAATGGCCAACATGCACCAGATGCACTGTATTTTGATGTGTCATTTACAGCGGTTAAAGGAGAAGTATTGAGAGAGTAAAATGTGCTCTTTCCAATAGTTTGATCCGGCATGTAACACTGCAGCTGTCGAGAACTGAGTTATCACAACCGCTGATCACTAAGTTCATAGCTGACTGTCAGTCAGGACCCCACAGGAACTGTTCCTCCAACGCTCATTGGAGGAACAAAGGAGGGGGTGGGCACCTTTGGCTTTGGCTCTGGAAAAGCAGACCCAGCTGTGATTCAGCCAGTGGAGTGAATCCTGACAATATTTGCGGGATCTCTCCAGGCTGCAGCATTGCTCTGTGCTATACATTAGTAAATGTACTCCTCTGACCTAAAACAGAACTAAAGCCCCCAAAAAAGGATTGGCTATAGTTCCCTAAAGTTGAAGCTAGCAGAATGCAAGTGCTGCTTCAAGTTGCAGTTTGACAGGAGGTTTTAACAGTGGCTGCTACTCAGCCATCTCATCATTTAAATCAGATGGGCCATATGTATGCCTACTATGATCTACTTTTAACTAAACTAAACCCCCATTCCTGTAAGCTAAACTGTGCTAATCGTCCACCCCTGTTGCTTACTTACCCCCATAGTGCTTCTGTTGCATCCTCTAATGTTTACAGCCTTCAAAGCTGGCCATGACATCTCTGCTCTTGATTTTTAACACTATTCAAATCAATAAGGACATCACTGAGGAGAATTTTGGCAGATAGGCTGTAAACAATCGAGAAGGGTGAGGCAGTGCTACGGAGGTAAGCGTAAAGGGACATATAGAGAAACAGTAATTTAATTAATAAAGGGGAGGTCAAAAGCAACAGCCAGCAATCAGATATGGCAAAGTCAAGAAAATGAGTTGCAGTAAGGGTCAGAGCCATGAAATCAGCTTGGTAGTTATGTGTTTAGCAACCTCACAATTAAAAAATATTCAAATAAACATCTTGAACTGTTTATTATACCACTGTTTTGTTATGCATGTTGAGTTAGCGAATGCATACTGAGCTGGCTGTTGTAATATACAGTAGGTATGTACATCCTATGGCCATAACCACAACTCTTTGTGATTCCCAGATTATATTGTGCTAGGGCACTTGGGAAGGGGTACCAATGATGTCTCCAGTACTGGCTTATTGCACTGGTTCATTATGTCTCAGCAATATGACTTATCCCCACTGTACTCTATGATTGTGATTGGGTTACCTGGACTCTCTCTGTGACCCCTTGTTACAATTCTGCCCATGGCCAGTGTCTGCATTTCAGTTGTTTTTACCTACTATTTAATTTGATATTGTGGAATCATTGTAATTTCAATGTCATTTGAAATAATTTAATATGCAAGCAGACAAAGTTGGTTGAAGCAGTCCCAGACTATTGAAAATTCTTACCAGTCCAGTTAATTTGGCTCTCGTAGCTCACATAAACATAACACATTTGTAATACAAATGTGTTATGTTTATGTAACCTAAATGAGCCAAATTAAATCATAAATTTATATACCGTATACAAATTTTGTATGTATCCATATTGATTGTGATTGTAATAAGCATCTATGCTACTAGGCATTTGAACTTGTTTGTCTCTGCAGAATATACCCGTGTTTCCTATTGTATTTGCCAAACAGAGACAAACAGATACTGAAGTCGAAACTTTTTTGTGTTTGTCATTTGCAGAAGATGATCTCCAGACATGTAAGTTAGCAGCCACAGATAGACAATCACAAATTACTGAAGAAGCACAGGTTCTAACAGAAGGAGAGAAGATGTCCAGAGTGCTAATGGAACAAGTCCTGGAGCTGAAAAATAAAGTAATGCCAATGTGTTTACTATCCGTTTCATGAACACTAATGTACATATGGAGTGTTGCCATACAGATCCTTTACACTATTTGTGTTACAGACAGATCTGTTATTTGCTGTAAACGATATAAGTAATTATTATGATGTTTAAAGTGGACCCATTGGCCTTATAATGTTTTAAAATGCAGCTCTGCTGAACTGCAGGCACTACCTTCTCTATGTCCGGAAACCCAGCCAAGTCCCACCTATCTACCTTCTCACTATCCATTGATAGTTCTTCAGTAGGAAGTAATAGTGCTCTTACTGGATGGCTGGATGAGAGGTGGATGCAGCTTAGCTTAGGGTGGGGAAGCGGATACCTTAAAAGATTAAGAAATCGATACTCGAGTGAAAAAGTGCACTCAAGACTCCCCAGGCACACCTGGGGTGTCACCTATTACCGCCTTAATATTTAAAGAGGTAATAGAACCCTGTGGTGATCACTCTTGGCAGTGCATTTTCTTATCTTTCTGTTGCATTAAAAATAATTTGTAATAGTTTCTGTTCACCCCTATCCTCTCTGCTGCTATTTTTCCTCCTGTGCTGTGGGTACAGCATCTCTGCCCTCACTTTTAGGTGCAGGCTATGGGGGGTGGTAGAGAGGCGTGCCTTGAACAAGCGCCAAATATCACAGGCACAAGGTGGCTCATCTGATGGCAGTGGCCACTTGGCCTTGCAGCTGCTTCTGGGAAAACTCAGGAAAGGTCTGTCTGGGGAGAGATGGGGAAGTGCTACCTCATAGCATGGTGGAGACTGAATGATGACATAAATCTTCCCCGGCCACCTTCCCCCCTGCTGACATCCATCCCTCTTCTGCTCCCTCATGTCTCTGCTGCCACATATCCCTCCCTGGCTGCTTTACAGCCCCCCCTCCCATCACAGACAGACCCCCCTGCTGCCTCATCTTCCCCTTTTCCCCATTAAACACCCCATGCTGGACATCTCATGCATCCCGTCCCCATTGCCTCACCCTCTCCCTAACCTCACTGACACTCATGCCACCACTGACATACCTTCATCCCTGAATGGCTCAACCCCCTTCCCAGCACACAACTCTACCTAGATGTGTCTAAAGCACATATTGCCCACTGTATTAAAAATATATTAAATGACTGACCTGTAATATGCACAATTCCTTCCTAAATAAAAAGGCTCATAAAGTAAATTGTTGAAAAGGTTTAGAATGACACGTTGGTGATAGAAATGAGAATTATAACGTGATCCTCATTTCTATAGGATCTAGCAGATCTTGTGATGACCCTGCTGGATAATTTTAGACGATATGTATGTTTTTCCATTTTATAAGCCAGATCCTTGGACTCAACAATTCAGCAATTCAAGTTTTAATGAGCATTGCAGCAGAATTATGTCTCATTGCTCCTATCTGTTGGTGAGAGATCTGCACATACATGGCCACCTTAAAAGGCCTAGAGTAGTTACACAAACACTTTACACAAAAACGTAATCAAATACTTCTGCCAAAATTAGTTTAGTCTTATTCCTCATATGTTGGCTCCATCTGACTTTTAGGGCAATCCTATGGGGCAAAAACAAGCAAGGTCAACAATAATGGAACTAAAAGTGCCCACACACCTTGCGATAATCGTACGATACTCGTGGGAAATCCCGCGATCGTACGATTATCGCAAGGTGTGTGGAAGGCGTGTGACCTCTGCTACTTTAAGGTCGCACAACTTTTATCTTAGGAACATGTTCGAAAACCCGCTGAGAATCGTACGATTGTCGGCGGTTGTGTGGCACGTTCGTAAGACAAATGCCGCACGGCCAGTGTGCGCAAGCACACACTGCCCGTTCAGCATTGCGGTCATCGGAAGCCTGCCCCTCAGCGGGGCGGGCTTGCCATCATCGCAAGTACGATCTGCCTGTCCAAGATAGGCAGATCGTACGTTTTTTTTTAATGACCTTACAACCATCGCAAGACAAAAGTCTAGTGATGGTTGTAAGGTGTGTGCCCAGCATAAGACAACTCTTTCCTCTTCTCAAAAAGGAGAGGGAAAGAAGGTGTTGACTGATTGTAGTCTGCTGCAAATGAGCTGACTGCCAACAAGCGTTTAACTCTTGCAGTAGCAAGAGATTAAACCTGCCTGTGTATACCTAGCCTAGGTTTGCAAAGCCTGATGGGTATTTTAGGAAATCAAGGTGATGTTTACATGCTTTGAAGCACCCTTAGTATAACTGACTAAAGCTGGCCATACACCTATAGATTATCTGCAGATTTTCTATGGTTAGATGGAAAAAGTGCAACAGATTCCTCCATCTACGCTAAACTCTGTGGATGGAGGAATCTCCCACTGGGCCAAGCTTCAGTATCTTGCTATTTAGCCCTGCTGGCTCTCAAAATACCTGAACAATCTGATTGGATGCAGGCATTGTTCAGGTATTTTAAGAGCCAGCAGTGCCGACTAGAAAGATACTGAAGCTTGGCCCAGTGGGAGATTCCTCCATCCACACAGTTTAGCATAGATGGAGGAATCTGTAGCACTTTTTCTATCTGACCATAGAAAATCTGCAGATAATCTACAGGTGTATGGCCAGCTTTAGCCAGATGGTCCTGTAAGTGGGAGAACATAATAAAGAAAATATATAAAATCTTATACATTCCCTTTAAACTTTGAGAAAACCTGTGCTTAGAGAAATTTGCAGGCTACGATTTCTGACCTTCCCCAAATGATAGCTGTCTGGCTGCCTTTGGCTTTTACAATGTGAGTCACTGACTTGAAGCAAATTTAAAGCAGGGTGGATCAGTGTGAACTCCTGATCTGCAGACTTTTTCCAGGTCAGTATGTTAAAAAAGTAGCAAGGCTAAATGAACAGCATGACAGCCAGACAGCTAGCATTTTAAGCAGGATGGATTGCCAATGCCCACCTACATATTTATCTTAGCACATGTTTCCTGGCTAGGCCCTGGCTATGATGTATGCCCCACTATCAACACTTTTGCATGCACATACTAACATACAGTATATATAAAATAAAACGTGCAGGAGTTGAAATTAAAAGAGTTGTTCCAGTCTTTCAAGAATTCTCCTATTATATATTTATAGGTTGGGCAGTTCATCGGTCACACCTTCATGTCCTACCTAATCAGCTGCTCAAGCAGTTCTATATTTAGTAGGTATGCCATGTGTTTGTGAATGCAATCAAAGTGGTTTGACAAGATGCTAAATGCCTCCACACAGCACCATAAAATGTAATAATTACATTCTTTAATTGCAGCTTTTCTCACAGTAAACATTGCTGTTCTTTTAAAAGAATTGTGTTTAATTCTTAAATGTTTGCAATCAATATAAGTGTATAAAAACCCAAGTCCTCATTTCCTCACAGGTTGAACGTTTTTCTACTTGTATTTTTTTGAAGTCATTATCTACAAAGGAAGAATTACTGGTAACTTGCAAACTAGATTTATTCCTTTGGTTTGCTGTGCTATTGTATTGTTTTGATTTTCCATGTAAGATGCATGGCTTCAGATGTAATAGGATTACTGAGTTTGTCCAAGTGCCATTGTGAATTAATTTTATCTGTCTTTGATCACATTTATGAAGTGCATAATGATTACTGGAAGTCTCCACCCTCTCCAGATCTTTCACAATAGTAATAAGGAGCATTTATTGCCCCTGGATTCACCTGACCATTGTGCAGCCATGTCCCATCTGGATTTTCTAATCTTTAATGAGAATTCAGTCCTCATGGGCTTTTGCTCTTTGCAGTTGCTGCATTTTATCAGTATATATAATCCGGATGGTTATTTGCCCCAGCACCGATTAAAAAAATGAACTGGTGGTAGTAGTTACCTAAACGGGCACATCACTGCAGTAAAGCCCACTGTAAAAGAGACTGACCTTTTGCAGACATCATGCCTGTGTAAACTAATACACACATCACCACTGGATCACACAACACAGCATAAGACCCTAGTCTGAGTTACACTTTTATACTCTTTACTGCTTATGTATAAGTGGAAAATAAGTGGAAAATACATGATCAGTTACCTAATACATAAAGTAATACAGCAAGTGGAATGTACCCAATGAGAAACAACACTGCATTCACACATAGCAATACAACAGCTGTCAGCTGCAGGGTAATGACTGTGTCCAACAGGGAAAGGGATAGGCCATTCTCATGCAGATGAAATAACATTTTGTTTCATTTGTTTACACTTAACATGAACATATACTACTCTGAGCAACATACCAACTACTATAGAGGAATCCCTGAGGCCTGGGATTCAATGTGTTCAGGGATGGGGCAAGTAACATATGATCCTTAAAGTGAATGACACCCCCTGTAGCCCAGGGGGCATGTCCATAACTGTAAATGGGTCCTGTGGCAGGCTGAGTGCCACATAGACAGGAAGTGTGCCCAGTGATCCCCAGCAGGGATTTCCCTCTCTTTGATAGGATTTCCTCCCACTTCATGTTGTGACTATCGGACAGGAATTGAAGGGCAATCTCCCCAAAGGGACACAGATGCCAATAAAAATGACGAGGGTTATAACCCTTCCTTGCTCACTCCAAAACTAAAAAAATAAATGTTGGTTGTAGTTTGAAGAGCAGCAGAGTTTTCTACCAGGCACAAAAAGCAAAATCAGATGGGACAGATGCTTGTGAGGCGAAGTTAAATGCTTCTGTGATATTTTTTGTATTTTTCTAGCAATTAGGTAGGGTTCATTAAAAATACACCTCAGTAATGATTGTTGAATTAATTTAGCTTCACATGTAGACCATTGCGCTGTGTGGTGTATAAGTGCGCTTATTTAAGATGCGCGATCCATACTATAAATTGTTTTACACTAAATATTATATTTATTATCAGTGCTTCTAACAGTGGCAGGAAGATAATGAGTTTTTATAATGATCAGTGTTAAAAAATAGCAAAGTATTTTGAAAAGAATTAAGGATGTAATGATACTTACCCGTAATGTTTGTTTTTGCTATCCTTTGTAATTTGTGTCATTCTTTCATTCCTCAGTAATCTGTGGAATTTCTTTTCCCAGAACACCATACTACTATATACTGTGTCTGACCGCTGAAATGTGTTTATGCTGTTATTTGTGGGCAGGAAATTCTACAGTGTGTTCTTGCATGTTTCCAAGTTTTTCCTCTGTGGAAACATTTATACTTATTCTTCCAGAGTTTTTTCCTGTTGGCATTTAATTTGTGCTCAAATGTTTCCATTTATACAGTAAAATATAAATGTATTTATAATGTGTATAAAAAGATCAAATACTCATGTTTACTCTAAATTATACTTGCTGAAGTTTTGTTCTAGTTTTTATCCTCTGTGAAGGGTGAAGGAAGCCTTTTACTGTAAAATGACCAGTCAGATGTCAAATGTCTGCCTTTATAATTCAGGACACATTGCAACCAAACTTAAAACGGATCTCCAGAGAGATATAAAATCACAATGTATTCCAAACTTGTAATTATTAGCAAATCATTAGATTTATTTTTTTATAATTCAGTAAGCACAAGTATCTAAATATCTCCTTATGTTAACTACTTTCTTTAAAGGAGAACTATGAGGTGATTGCTTTTCACTCACCTCAAAGTTCTAGCCGACCTGTGACAATGAGACTGTCACAGGTCGGCTCAGTAGATCGGGAGGTGAGCGAACACATACCGGCGTTCGCTCACCTCTCGGTCCTGTCACGGCTCTCTGCCGAGACAGGGGAGGGGCTGGATTCCCCCCTCCCCGCTCCGGTCCGCAGTATACTGCGGCGTCTCAGTATACCACGAGCTACAGCTCGCGGTATACTGAGCCTAGGGTGACGGGAGGACGCTAGTTTGTGTCCTCCTGTTACCCTAAGGAGAACTATGGGGAAAAGACTTAACCCTATAGTTCTCCTTTAAACCTTTCTATTCCCTATTCCCAGTAGCCCTGTTTGGCCTCGTAAATACTGTGTACATAGTTGTGTGTTAAGTACTGTTGTAATTTGTTATGTGCCTTGCTGTGCACTTAGATTTCAAGTTGGTCTCTTTCCCTGTAGTTATCTTTGTATCTTACTTCACTGTTGTTTTCCTCTTTTCGGTCCTTTGTTACCATGTTCACTTGTTTTATTGTATTTGGTCCTCATGCTTTACTTAATAAACTCCTCTTTTATTCAGTCATCCATTAAGTAGTTTAACATACTTTGGCCATGTCTAAAGTATATCTAAACCAAAGATAAAAAAACTTTTTTTTTCTTGTTCATTAATGGACACAATATCAGAAGTAATTCTTGGACATGTGGGTTATATTGTCACCTGCAAGAGGAATTGGACACTGGCAAACAAAAAAGCTGTCAAGTATAATGCCTCCCACTGTCATAATGCTTCAGTTTTTTTTGCTATTAACTTAGTAGGATGAATGTATTTAGTCTTAAGAGAAAAGTTTAACTACTTTAACTAGATATTTTTTATTTTGCTATCAAAATTTGTAATTTTCTTCAATCAAGACTTTATTGCTACACTGCATTATGATTAATACTTGGTGCCGCCTTGGAGGCCATACCCCTGGATTGAAGATTACGGGACCTGCTTGTAATGTGACCCTTGGGCAGGGGGATCTACTTATGGTGCTCCCCAGACAGCTAATGTACCAGTTTGTTAGCAGCAGAGCACTTTACAAGTCCAGAGCAATAGCACAGCCTCTGGTGTAATCCAGTCCCTGAAGAATCATTTGCGAATATGCTCATGGACAAGGTTAAGATAACCTGGAATGTCACCTTCAGGCACTGGGCTCTGCATGTAGCATTCCCCAGTCTGCAAAAAGCATTAACATGCTAGAAAAATAAGTCTTGTGTCACTACCTACAGGGTCACGCATGCATTCTACACTATCTCTTCCCTCTTCTTTCTGTTTCAGCATGAGGTAGTTCTTCCCACCATTTCTTTAATTGCAAGGGACGTGTTGTTATTGCCTCGGTTTGGTCTCTGCTGCCGCCATTATACTGTATAACTCTCTGTTGCTGACAGCAGCTGGTTTGTAAGTACACAAGGTTACTTCTTGGTGTACTTATACAGTTGCCTCAGTCGCAGAGCAACATATTGGCTCCCAAATTAAAGCAGTCCTATTGGTCTCTCCAGCTTTTCATCCACTAACAGCTCTGGGGCAGCTTGCAGTGCTCCTCCTCAGACACCTGGCACCGATTGCTTTGATTTTTGTCCTCTGCTTGAATCCACCCTCTCTACTATGTCTCCTTTAGCTCCTTCAGGTATGGATCCCTCCTTGGCCTTATCCAGAGAGAAGTTTTCTACATCTATACTAGATTTTATGAACAAAATCACTAGCATGATAGATGACTCAAAGCAGGGGGCCTTAAGTGTACCTCTATGCCGTCCCCTCATGAGTCTTTATTGGACATTCCTTCAGCTATGGCAGTCTTTGAGCCTTCTGCTGAACTAGTTTGTACCTGAGGAGCCTCAGCCTGATATAGCTCCTACCCTTAAAGATATCATATTACATTCATGACAGATGGAGCAACCTGTGGCAAAGACAAACTATTGTTACCAGTCTGGGTTCTCTGAAAGGACTTATGACTGTCAAAACCTTCTCAGTACACTTTTTCCTAATAAGCGCTGCTCTCCTCCAAAATATTTTTCTGAGCAATTTTCGTTCGAAGAGGCTTTGTTTAGGAAGTGGGCTGTCCCAACTGTTGATCCAATATTTTCTGTTTTAAAACACTGGCGGGTCCCTGATTCAACTTGCCATTGCTGCCATGTCAATCTGTCACACACTGGGGGGAATGGACTGACAGATTAAGGAAGGTTCGAGGAACCATAATCCTTACTCACCATTAAGTCATGTAGCATTATAGCTTATGTCTGGTGCATTACACCATTGCATTGATGGATCAGTGGATATGTTCCATATCATTCCACATGAGTTTCGTGTTTGTTATTATGCAGAAAAATCCTCTTAGCAATAAGGGAACACCCCCACATTCCAAATTGGAGGGGGGGCGTCTGTTGGCCTTTGCAGACACCTGGTCAGAAAGTACTGTATCTTAGATCAATAAGAAAAAACGTGTGTTCTCTAGCTACAAACTAGAGTTCTGACCTCTGCCTCCACCCTGCTTCATGTTCAGAGTTTTTCTTCTGCAGGACAAAATCCAGGAGACATTTGTTCGACCACACTGATATAGTTATATTAAATGTGTGGGCACCTGGGAAGCATGTATCATTTTCTAATCTTCTGGAGAGTAGAGGTAGAGATTTACTTTAAGAACTAGAGTCACTTGAGTTAAGACTAGACCATACATTTGCTGAGCATAAATAAAAGCTACTATTGTAATGCAATATATTTTTTATCCATTTCATCTGAAGGTTTTCCAGAATTTGAGATCTTGTTTGGAGAGTTTGGAACTGAATTACCTGTCTACAAAGGATAAGCATCGCAACCTGCAGCTCCAAACATACAGGACAGGATGCCAAACAGTGGGCGAGTTTGATTTAGAAAGGTACAGGCAACACTTTTTTTTTTTTTTTTTTACAGTTTCCTTGACAGTGCATTGTTACCATTCATTAAAGCAACTCCACACTGATGCGAAACTAATAATCATACTAACGAAGGCTGTAAAGCAGAAAAGCAGACGCCTGTACTTACCTATACCATGTTCCCCTTTTGCCCTAATCTGCTGTCGGGGTCCTGTCAAAAACCTAACACTTTCAGGCATATTTCCTGAAAAGCAGCCAACTGCCAGGCCCAAACATCATTACATGAGTGGAGGGGTTTCAGGGAAGAAACTCACAAAATCAGTATTGGGAATTAGAGGTTCAGCAGTGGTAGATCTGAGCAGCAGAGCAGGAATTATATTATGCCCACTAAAAAAGCCACTGTGGTTTGCTTATTTTATTTTGATGTATAACTAATATTTCAGTACACTGAATTTTTGTCTCTGAAAATGTGCATGGTTGTTTTTGGTGCCTTTGTGACTGCAATAAATTTGTGGCAACAAAAAAATTAGCCTCCTAGTGATTTTGGCACACATATATCACCTGGGGAAAAAAAGATTTATTAGACCTAAAAAAGTAAAAATAAGTAAGTTACTTTACTTAACCTCAACCTAACCTAAACCTGAAACTAAACATATGCTTTACTCTATCTCCCTCCTAACCTTAAACTGACACTCTTAATCCAACCCTTAATTTTTATTTATTTTTAAAGAAAAAAGTTCAAAAAGCAATACTTCCCTTTTCTTTCCTCCAGCTCTGCCCACTGTGTCCTGCTTTGACCCTGGTTGCAACCCCACTTTTGGGTTAATTGATGCCCAGCATCATTCAACCACTTCCTGTGAGAGCAGGCTGCTAGTGACACACCCCCTAGGCTAGCATCATCATGCAGGCTGGGCTTACAGTGTAATGCAGTATAGAACAGCACATGTCTCAATGTAGGTGCCATTCTCTACGGCATTGAAAACCATTGCTTCAAGAGGACATTGCTAGTTTTCGCTAGTTTTGGTAGTTTTGTTTCCCAACTTCTGCTCACCTCTGGACATTTATGGGTTAATACATCAAGAAAACTGTAGCAGGAATGGGTGCAGAGGATAACAAGAGGAGTCAGGAGGTCAAAAACATGATACCACCTGTCTATTCTCTTGTTTGTTACCCTGTAAAGTTAAATGTATTTGGATATATAAATCAGATTCTATTTTGCTTTCAAGAGCATATTCTAGCAGCAGTTTTTACTGCAGTAATCCCAAACGCCCTCCCTTGGGGAAGAGGGACTTGTAAAAGTGGAGGTCATAATGCAGGTGTACCAATAGTATCTCACCAAATGACCAGTTACCTGACCACATTTGTCTGAATTTTTTATATATAAACAACTCACTTAATTTCAGAGAAGTGGAGGGACAGATTTATAGACTGGGCATGCTATTAGAAGATATCCAAGAACAAATAAATAAAAATGAGGAGAGCCTTACTGAATCTCCTCCTTCAATCAAGCCACATCAAGCATCGGTATCATCTCATGCAGAGGTAACTAAAGAACTAGTAAGGCCAATGCTAATACAGTATGGTAATGTGTTATGTTAGGTGAAAGTATACAAGCCAGTGGTTGCCTATTTTTTTGAAATTAGAATGCAAACCTATACAAGTCCTGATCCTAAAATATGACCAGAGCACTGTTTGATGTGGACAATACTGCCCTTTTAGCAGACTGTACTAGGTGAAAGGCTAAAGTGATGTAATAACTTTTGGTGTTGTGAATTATCTGTTGTTATTGGAGAATAATTATATTATTGGAGAAATATTAACCGTATTAATAATACACAGACAAAACAAATCACGTTTTTAATTTTATCACACCTGTAATAATGCTTGGAATAACTCCTTAAGCTTATGGAGTACTACTACATAGGGACAAAATCCCCTAAGTAGAAACAAATCTTCAACAACTTTCTTTTTTATTTGTGTTAAGGAACCTGAAGATATCAGAAACATGAAAAACAGCTTCACTGAAAGAGATTCACCCATTCAAGAAGAGAAGTCAATAAACATATTGCCATGCTTATGGTAAATGTTAACATGCATTGAACAATGTAAACTTTATTTAATACAATATATACCATTTAATAATTTAAAGACTTAATCTACAGTAAATCTATCACAAACTTAAAAAATTAAAATTATGCACATAAACAGAAAAAGTGAAATCTATTTGTCAGAATTATCAGCAGATTCAGAGGTATCTGCTTAAAAGAGAACTATGGCGCAAACTTTTTTTTTTACCATAGTTCTCTTTGGGGTCACAGGAGGACATATACTAATATCCTCCTGTAACCCAAAACTCAGTATATAGCTGGCTATTGCCGCTATATGCTGACAGTACAGAGACGCACTGCAGCCAAGAGGTATCCAGACAATATTGTCGGGATCCACTCCGCTGAATGATTGACAGCTAGCTCTAGCTCTCTAGAGGCATAGCCAGCTGTGCCCGCCCCCTTCCCCCATCTGCCCCTTCAGTCAGTGCTGGAGGAGTGGAGAGAGTAGGGGGAATTCCTGTGGTGAGCAGTGACTGACAGTCACTGCTCTTTGCAGGAAGATGATCGAGAACTGAGCGATCGGCAGTATGTGATTGCTCAGTTCCCAATTAATAGAGCTGACATGTGACAGCTTCAATGTTACACATCTGCCCTAATTACGGGGATGAATGTATTTTACTCTCCCCATAATTCTCCTTTAAGTACTCTGCAAATCTTTTGCTCCCACAAAAGTCAAACTTGGCTCTGCCTCCTTTGATTGGCCAATACTTTCTATTGGTCAAGTAAACTACCTTTCACAATAAAGGTGAAAACCTATCCAGGTTTGTGACATGTGTTCTTTAAATTTCAATCAAAGATGAATACAGATTACCAACAGTGGCAAAGCTAGACATCCTGTCACCCGGGGCAAAGAGCTGTGTCCCCCTCCAGAGACCACTCACCCCCTCCCTCCCATCTCACACTTCTGGGCTCTCTTCTTCTTTTGGGGCGGTGGCACCCCTTCTGATCCACCACAGAGCAGAGGGTTCAAATCGTCTCATTCTCCAGTGCTACTTTATTGATTAAAGAGCTCACCTCTTCTAATCTGTCATGGAGGAGAGACTTGAATGAAGTGATTTAAAGCCCCACCTCGGTGGTGGATCAGGAGTGGCGCCGCTCCACCAAAAGAAGAGAGTACAGAAGCGGGTCTAAAGACACTGATCTGCAATGGAGGTCCACTACACATGAATACATTATACAGTAATGTAGAATACCACCAGCTACAGAGGACTACAAATCTCAGCAATACATTTATATAGATTATTTTTGACTGAAGAATTTGATATCTGCATGGAATTGGGCTGATTGTGTCTAAAACTGCAATACCTTATGACAGCTAGTGAATGACTCACTAACTTAGACAATTATTAAAGACAATAATCAACTAATATATTTTTCCAAAAGGTTGCGGTCAAGTCATGCTAAATCTTTGTCTATGTATGTTCAAATGTATTCCACCTATGAAGGGCCCATCAATTCCTTATCATTATAATGAATGTACATGTACCCAGGTCATTGGATAGTACAGCACCAAACCAACAAGTACCTGAGCAGGAACCTCCACTGGAAAAGAATGGAAGGGATCATTCTTATCTAACGGTAAAAATACACATATGGAAAATATGTGAGTAATATTCGAATCTTCACAGCATAGAAATATGATTGTTTTTTTAGAAATCACTTTGTAAAATCCACAGGAAAAAAAACATGAATACTCTCCGACAGCTAAGGCCCCTTTCACACGGGCTGATCAGGGGGGGATCCAAGCACGCATATGTATGCATTTACATCAGATTAACCCCGATCCAGCATGATCAGGTCCAGCGAAACAGATCGCCGTTTCCTTTGTTTTTTCAAGGCTTTGTCAAGGGTGACCGGCTGTAAATGATCGCCCATCCATTTACACGTGACTGCCCATGAACTAGAATTGGGCATCCGATTAAGTCTGATTACAAAACTGACAGGCAAACCCGACCGGACCACCAGTGTGAAAGGAGCCTTAAGGTGCCCATACACCTTACGATTATCGGACGAAACTTTTCGTCCAATGATCGAATAGTCGTACGATTTTCGTACGGCAGCCCCATACTGCCCCGATGATCGCAAGATTAATTTAGCCGTAATTAAAGAAAAGCACCTGGACAAAATGCGGTAATTGATTTGCCGTATTTTCGTTAGCACAAGCGCAGTGTAGATCGTGCGACTTTTGACAGACGGAAACGCCAGCAACCTTACGAAAACCGTACGATCTAGCAAAGTTTTCAAACATGCTTGACCGTCAAAAGTCGTACGACTGTACAGTATTGTTGGTCGGACACTGCAATGCACACATACGATTATCGGCCGAAAAGTCGATCGCATA
The DNA here is from genome assembly GCF_000935625.1 of Nanorana parkeri. Lineage (NCBI taxonomy): Eukaryota > Metazoa > Chordata > Amphibia > Anura > Dicroglossidae > Nanorana > Nanorana parkeri. The sequence continues at coordinate 379,149 of NW_017307614.1, forward strand.
CGAAAATCGTCCGATGATCGTAAGGTGTATGGGCACCTTTAGTTTGGTAAAGTACATGCTACCAGGCCACTTGTTAAAGGAGATGTCAGCCCAGCCCATCTGGTGGGCTGGTGTCAATCGATATAATGGGATTGTGGCTATTTTTAATTGCTTAAAAAATGGAGAGAGAGAATTTGATCATGTCAGTGTTAGATGTAAGTCATGATAATTTTTCCCCAGGTTGTAACAAATAAAAAGCTAAAGTGAGGTTAATGTTAGTTTTGCTATTTTAGTCAATAAAAGGGTGATGGGAAATACTGTAGGTGTTAACATCACTGGTGAAAAAAAATAGTTATTAACAAAACATTCACAAATGTTATTAACACTTGGAGCTTATTACATGATAGCGGCTGATAATACCACTTGAAATGTCTGTGTTTTTTAATGCATTAGGCCCAAATCATCTTTGAAAAAAAAAAAAATCTTCCTTAATGGCTTTGTTTCTCTTTAATTGGGTAAAGGAGTTTGCAGATCCTACAGACAAGATGAAAAATAGTGTCACTGAAATGGTAGTAACCAACCAAGAAGAGGAGCTGATGGACCTATTGTCATGTGCAACGTAAGTTCCAAAATGTATTCTGCCAAAAAACGTTTATTTGGTAAAATTTACAGTATATTGTCAACAAATGCTCTGTCACTTAGCTCACCTTGATGTACCTCTGCTCCTTATAATCATAATTAATATACTATATGTACACAGGTCATTGAACAGTACAGCGTTAGAGATACAAATCAAGCAAGAGCCACCACTGGAGAAGAATGGAACTGATAAATCACATTTATTGGTAATTATATTAACTCCAAAAATATGTGAGTATAATGATACACCTTTATAGCAGACACAAATTATGGATATGATAATATATGCTTTCAGATGTCAGTTTTTTTTTAATTTTTTTATAATGTAAATAGAAGTTATAACATTTACATGCCTAAATGTTTGTTTTATATTTTTTATAACGTTTTTTTGTGATACTAGCAATCTTATCAGAGTTCACTGACAAGTCCCAGCCTTAAAATCTCTAAGACACCAGAGCTCAGTTATAAGAGCATGATAACTAGGTAAGTAGCTGTACGTTATTTAAATAGAACACGTTAGTTACTTTTGTCTGTTTTAGTAAGAATTGTTTTATAAAGTTTACAAGTTTATAAATATTTTTATGTATTATGTGTAAATATTTTTTATAAAATAAGTATTTAAAAATATTTACTACAAAGTGATTCCATAATACACTGTTTTTACTGTAGTCTGGGCGTTTTAGTAAGAAAGCCAAGCACTAGCTCTGCAATTATTACTCCTACTACAGACAGAAAGTCAAGATGGGCAACATTTCTGCTAGCAAGGGGGAGGTGTTTTTCTTCTGGTGTGGATAATCTAATCTCTTGATATGCGGGTTACAACAGCATAGTGATAAAAAAGGCTGGTGCTTAGGTTGTCCTGTTTTAAAATGATACCTGTAGCACAGATAAAGACAGATGTGTATGATAAGAAGAATCTGATATGTTCACACATAGAAAGCCTATATTTAAACCAGGCTAACATGTAAGTCAATGTGCATATTGACATAACTGAGGCTTTTGATCATTTATTGTTCTCTTACTAATTGATATTACTGTATTTACATTACTTTCACGGTGTTCCCATTGTTCTATGAATTGCTATATCATGTAGAATAGCAATGTGACATGTTAACACGATAGGAATAACAGAGACGTTTACATAAGAAAGCAGCATTGTGTAATGTTTGTTATTTTCTGGGGAAGCTGAAATTGATTTCATATGATAGTATTACTCTAAGAGCTGATAAGTGTTATGTTTTAGAGGCTATGGTATTTAGAGTGACTAAACAGGAAATAGCATTTCCCCTTCTTCTGTGCCTATAATCTGGAATTACAGTATATAAGGTATCTACATATTCTTTTATAGCCCAGACCAGCTGGACAGAAGACGTACATATGTAACTTCAATGGATCATGCGTCTCCTGTGCAGAATTTCCTCCCCAATACTCTCTTTCAAAAAAGTGAGAAAATAATATATAACAGTTTGTATGTTTATTTATATGTCGTCCTAATCTTTTTTTAAATTAATTCTGTAAGCTGTTGTATAATATTATTACAAAGAGTGATTAAAGAGCCCTGATCTCTGAGACAGCTCTAGAGTGACTCTGCCATCTAGGTTGTATATTGTATATTTGTTTACACAGGAAAGGAACAGTAAAGTAAAGGGTTTCCAAAATGTATCCATCTTATTTAGTGCCTGCTGTCTTGTGATGGCTGTGCAAGCACCCCGAGTCTCACAAATGTTGCAATGCATCCTTTGCTAATGCACATTTTAAGAGTTATGTTTTTACAAAAATGTGCCTGCTCCAGAAATTCCCCCTGATTCTCCAGGCATCAAGATGCAGTTATGAGATGTGTTACTGAACATGGTGAGCTCTGAACTAACCATCATTTTATGTAATACATTCCAAAAACCAGGTTTACTCGGTTCACTGCTAGACTGAAGGTTTATTGTACATTATTGCAACTATCTTTTTTAATTATATTTGAGGTGTATTTTTGTACAACCAATTAAAGGTTCTCAGCTCTGGCTGTATTGTATATTGTAATTAATTAAAAAGAGGCCTAGACTAGATATGGGAATACTATTTTTTTTAAATTCTGGACAAGGGCATGTCACTAAATCAAGGACTGCAGCATGTATAATGCCTGGCTATAGTGTATGGCGAGTGATAGTGAGTGGCAGGTCCTCCATACAGTAGGAATCATTGGTGAATTCAGCAATGAATCTTCTTAAGGACCTGTTGCTGCGTCCTTCTCCATCTGCCCACCTGACACACACATTCACCAAACATTGGTTGTGTTTTATTAACCCCCTGATGTGGGATTAATGCCTGACAAATTCAGGTAAATCAAAATTTGCCTTTGTACTATAATGTTGGCATAATTTATAAATCATACAATTTAAGAGTTTTTCTATTGTTTGCATAACATACATGTCCTTAGGCATGGCATCAACTCCTGATTGTCTTGGCCATTTTCCTTTATGTTTCTTGTCACAGACTTACAGCCAGTCTCAATACAGAACAGGCTTCTTCCAGCCTAAAATGTGAAACTACAGTATACATGTAATGACTGGGATCAAGACCCATTGAATATGATTTGTAGAGGAAGTTAATTTTTGCTACTTTATCTTTTGATAATATAAGTGCAGAGATTTTTCTATGATTCCAGTATTTTTCTGTGAATGTGCTAAATATGACGTTTGTTTAAATGTCTTAGATTTTCACATTGGTTTTAGTGTATTTTTATGCATTTTCTATGTTTGTGTTTATACAATGTATTTAAACACACAGTCCAGCTGCTGATTTAACAAGCTGCTTACATGAGTCCCCGGTTAAGCCATTTCATTCTGGAGCATTGTCTTTACATACCACATGAGCCATTAGCTGGAGGCTGAAGCACTCTGCTAAGCTGTATTTTACTAGCAATTTTAGTAGTATATGGCATATGTAAAAAAAACCTGACCTAAGTTTGTTTCCTAATTTTTTAAAGGATTTATTTGTAAATGTTAAATATTGAAATGCTACATATGTTTGACATTTCAGGCAACATGTCCCAGAGACAAAGTTCTACAGCCCTACATTGCTCTGATTTCTCTGGAAAGTCAGAAAATCCTGAGGAAAAGAAAACCTTAGAAAGATTGAGAAGTGGTATTGATCACAATCCCCTGTTCCACAACAGGTATTACATTACTCCCATCCTATACAACTGCCAACAAAGACAAAAGCTTAATTGAAAGTGTGAGAGGGTGCAGGGTAACTATGGTGGATGATTGTATGTTAGGATGATGGAGAGATAATGAAGAGATATTTATATATAATAGAGATATATTTGACCTCCTTAATCTTGTCACTAAACACTGAAGATACAAATTATGAAGCAATACTGAAAACATGTGCTGCCCTCAGAGAAAAGATTCAAATACATATTTCATCTTTAGGTCCCTTCTGTAGACTAAACACAACAATGAGATCTTTAGGGGGCATGTTATAATTTCAGGTTTGGATTCTATGGTACCGATATAGGCATTAACAGCAGACCATTGAGGAAGGAAACAGTGGAAATCATCCCAAAGGATTAGAATTGTAGCAATAATTAAATACTGAGGGGCTCAAAGATGTCACACCATTAGGAGATGTACATTTTATGTGATTGAAGGTATGCTACAGGCAAAACTGAAAATTAAGATTTAGAATGCATACAGACATTGTTGTGTTGCCGCAGCACAACCTGCATCTTCTGCTGGTGTTCTGGTGATCTTGAAATGTCCCAGCTTTTGATGTTTGAACACCTACTACAGTTTTGTCTCTGATATACAGCAGGCTTGTCTCTGCCATCTCTCTACATGCAGCAAGACATTTCTCATCAGTCAGGGTTACACCTGTATTTAAAGTTTGAAGTGGTTTATGATGCAGAAAACAGAGAAAGAAGGAAGTTACACAGTGCTGACCCTCAAAAGAAAATTGATTCTGATCCTAAAGAGGACTCAGATCACAATAGTCATAAACAATTAGAGAAGCCAAGGCAAATATCCAAAAATAATTACATTTATTAGTCAATACAAAATCATTAACATGAAAAAAACCAAGTTGCACCTTTTCCCGACCCATGTACCAATATCTAAAAACAATAATAGTAGACAACATTGTCTAACTCACGCATACCGATCATTCATACGGGCAGGCAGTGAATGATCGGTATGTGCGAGTTAGACAATGTTGTCTACTATTATTGTTTTTAGATATTGGTACATGGGTGGGGAAAAGGTACAACTTGGTTTTATTCATGGTAATGATTTTGTATTGACTAATACATTATTTTTGGATATTTGCCTTGGCTTCTCCAATCCTTTATGACTACTGTGATCTGAGTCCTCTTTAGAATCAGAATCAATTTTCTTTTGTGCATATCGTATTTAGTTATGGATTGTTGAGTACAGCCAATCATAACCTCATTTGTGAGGTGAAGGGTGAATTATAGTGGTGTTTGTGTCTCTGGATAAATGTCTCTTTTTTCACAGTGCTGACCCTATTAGATGACTTGTGGAAATCTGTATACAGAACCCATATGAAGTAAACTTTCTGATTTTAGCACAGTAGCAGTGTTTACTTTACATAATTAGGAGCTCACTAACTGCTTCTATTGGTTTCCTTGAATTTATTTTTTTGTTTGATGTTAAACAGTAGCAGAAGTGATAGTTAATATGGGACAACATCTTTCTCCTATGTGATACTAGAAACTGATGTAATTACAGAAGAAGACACCAGCTACTGCAAATTTCTTTCCAATGACTGTTCAACTAAATACATACAATACTTTGTTTTAAATGTTTATTTCAAGCCATGAGGGCTGGTGCAGACTTGGGCGATCCAGGGATGCTCGTCCCATGATTGTGTGATTGTGTGCGGTTGCACACAATGGTTCCATTGATTTCAATGGGGTTATAGCCATGTGGCAATCACTGAAAGAGGAACATGTACCTTTTTTGCGCATGGTTTAATCAGCCGCGATTGTGCGGGCAGAATCGTGGCAGGAAACCATGCGATCTGCTTGACGCAACTGGGATGCCATTAGAAAATAATTTTACCGCCAGCGCGATCAGTGGTGGTGTGCTATTCCGCGACCCTGTGGCCATCCGTGCGGGTTCGTGCACGATTGCTGCGTGATCACGCAGGTGTGAACCTGGCCTCAGGTGCAGTTCACAAAGTCAGTGCACTAGGATAAGAATACTTATTTTCAGAAAGGGACTGTGATTTTCATTTGAGTCCAATAGGAGCTGAAATTACAATTAAACGGCTGTAATTGAGTGCCTTAGGCACGTGTAAAGCTTAGTGATACGAGTCTATAATGGTCTCTTATAGACAGATAAGGAAATTTGACCTTTCAGAGATTTTCCTGATTTTCATACCTGATTCAAGCTAGTAACTCAGTATTAAATGTATCGGTCAACCAGTCAACAAACATTTCCAGAAGGAGGTTAGCAACGGCACCCTGTATTTCTCTTATACCAGCTTTATTTTAAAATATCAGTTTACTTTTAGCTATGCATCAACAGGGTCTAGCTTGTTGAGGACTGGGCAGCTTTAAGAGAAAGCAGTTCTGCTTCCATAGAAAGTAATGGTGCCTGTACCTCTCACCTGCAGCATGCGTTGAGCATTGCCACTGTGTATGAAGCTGTTATGTAAAATACAAAGAGTACAGAGACAAGTGTAAGTGGAGAACATAAAGTCTAAGCCATGGACTGCACACCCTGCTGCCAACAGTTCAAGTCCCATGATGAGCTTACCATGTATTCAGAGATGGGGCATCGCCACCTGCAGGCAGTGCATGACAACACTTCTTCCCAAGCGCAACACAGTAAGAAGCCACAAAATGTCATCACTTTTGAAAGCTCCACAATGCAAGTTTATTTCTTCATAGTGAGTACAGGATAAAACCCATATAGCCACTTAACTGTCTCAGCCAAACCTGGCCTTAGTCATGGCTGAGTATAGATGGATCTCCCTATACTTAGTACCCTTCAGCAAGAGGGTAGGTAGGGCAAGGTTATTGGTAACATCCCTACGGGATTACTACCGGGATCCGAATAACACACACAATAACACCCAACACAATATACTGACAATGTTAAACACAGACAAAAGAAAAATCACAAGGAAAATGGCAACGATTAAAAGTAGAGGTCAATGTCCCACCTATAATTAAGACCAAGCGGCATTGTGGTCGTATACTTAAATTTTTTTAAATGCTTCATGCAAAAGTACAAAACAGTGTAAATCTCATCCACGTACAGAACCATAAGTGCGCTCAATATTATGAAAGGAAAAATAATCCATATTTCCCTTACGTACATTCCAATTTTTTTTTAGCAATATTAGATTGTTTAGACAAGGTGGGGAACTGACCTGCACCATAATGTTCCCCTATTCAGGCTCTTAATGGCCTTCCAGTACATTCCACATATTGCAACTTGCAATGAGAACAGAATGAAGCTCTTATGCAAAGAGTACAGAGACAAGTGTAAATGAGGCACATACAATCTGAGCCATGGACTGTACACCCTGCTACCTCTGGGCAATGCAGGTAGTGTATCTACATAGAAAGTATGTGTTTTACCCTTAGGATAAGGAATGGGAAAGTGATGACCATTTTTTAATTTAAAAGTAAACTTACAATTTAAGCAAGCATCACTCCTTGTCTTTGTCAGTTTACATTCTGTGGGCTCTAGAATATTGGTAGACACATAAACAGATCAATATTACATATCAGATATATATTATATAGTAATGTTACTACCTGTCTTATGCAAATTATGCTTTTACATTTTACTACTTCTGTTGAACTGTTTTTCCCTTCACTTGTGATTGTTTTCTGTATAGGAATACCTTTACAAATACATAGCAAATGCATAGTATTCGTATCTGCTGTTCTGCTTTAGCAATTTGGAAAAATGTGGAATGAAAAGCAGTATATTTTAATGTTTTGTCCAGTTATCCAGAAGTAGAGCAGAGGAAAACCCAACCTGTATGTCCGGGAAAATTGTCCATTTGCATCCAAAAGAAAGCCCTGAATGTAGAAATCCCAGTGCGTAAGTATTTAAAGGCATTTAATACTATTATTTAGCTATACTGTATACAGCTTTGTTGTAACTAAATGGGATTTGTTCATTACAGCAAACAACAATGTTCAGAGAACCATAACCTTAGCTTCCTCTTAGAATTTATCTTTCCGTGATAATTCAATCAAGAATGAGTAAACTAGAAACATATATTGCACCTCTTTATCACTCTTCGCACCTGTTAGTTCATTAAACACACTGGTGTTACTTTGCCTGTTGAGGAAGATCACCGTGTAACAGAACACAGAGGGATCAATTTTTTAGAATGTTTTTCCTAAAAACTACCTGCTTGTCTCATAGCAAACATATGATATTCTGCAATGCAGACAGACTCTGATAAGTAAAACCCAGGGACTCGTTGCTATCGTATCTCGTTTCTTTGTTTCATAGAATTCCTACGTAAAAATGCCTTTAAAAATGTCATTCGGCCATCCTTCAAAATCATGAGAGTTTGTTTACATTAGAGTTTTGACCTAGGTCTGTCTACGCTGATAGTATTCTATCAATTTACTGTGCAATAGGAATGACACCGGTTCTGAAAACTGAAACATGCTAAGCTCATCTCTTTACTTGTCTTACATTTTTATCTTATCTCTTTTGCTGTGTTCTAGAGAGAACAGATTCTTTGAGTTCTAATTGGTTGGTAACTTCAAATTCTCAGATCTCAAAATACAGACATCAGCTCTCCATAGGTAGCAGAACATACCTTCCCAAAGGTATAAATTATCTAATATCTAATATCTCAACTTGTGATTAAAATGTACTTACAGAAAACATAAATTCATGTTTAGGAGAGTTTAAAAAAAATATATAATACTTAGACACTTAATCAGTATTACACAATAGTTATTGTCAATAGACAACAAAATGATGACTCTGCTCTCTGGCTCCTCTTTTCAGTTATAATTGTGCAGCCTTTCCTGTTAAGCTGTGTGCAGTATTTCACTTATCTTTTCTTCTTGTCAGAGCAGAAATGTCAGTCCACTATCAGGCTGTAAGGCTGCCATAAAGGCTGGCCTGTCTTCTACCTGAGCTTAAAGTCCATTTCCGCCTTTGTAAGTGATTAGCATTTATTGTGGTAATGTAACACAATCACTAAACATCAGCTTTGCCTTTGCACAGAATACACTGTCCATGGGGGGGGGGGGGGAGTGGAGAGCTCACAGAGAATTAGGACCTGTTCACACGACGTCCGTTTTGTGTGCTGACCGGATCCGTATGCTGCTGAACTCAAAATGCATCCCAATGTATTCCTATGTGTTTTATGGGCTACAGTTCTCACGTGCGCAGTCCGTTCAGCTTACGACAGAAAAAATACTGCATGTCACATTTTGTCCGGTCCGGAAACGCACAAATGCGCACGAAACACAACGAAAACGCAACGCAATGCAGCTAAGGAAAAAAAAAACCTCAGAGGCTGAATCTGCATACTGACAGCCCCTTGGCTAAAAAAAAAAATGAACTGTCAGCATCCGGACCGAAAACGCGTCAAAAACGCACTGCATCAGCAGCTCCACGTCTGCTGATCAGCACCTGATCAGGACCTGATCAGGACCTGATCTCATGTGAACAGGCCCTTAATATTATTATTACTATACAGGATTTATATAGCGCCAACAGTTTGCGCAGCGCTTTACAATATAAGGAAGACATTACAAATACAATACAATTCAAGACAAGATGGTAAGGAGGGCCCTGCCCGTGAGGGCTTACAATCTAAAGGGTGTAATATACACAGATTGCTTGCAGACCACAGAAGTGGCCATTTCCATGAAGATATGAGGAGGAAAGCTAACACAAAATGTACGTTTCTGTGTTCATATACAGTAACTGCATATCTCTGCTTCATGTACATTCTGGTCTACGTTGCTGGCATATGTTTTTTAAAAAGATCTCTGCAAAGGTGGAAATGGGCTTTAAGGATGATATCTGACACTCTGTCCGGGCTGCAGGAAGAATGTAAAAGTGTCAATTAACAAAGCTATCAGTTCTCTTTTAATCAGTCTTAATACTTATGTTATATATCTAGTTCTATGTAAAATTTCATCTTAATCTATTGATCTTTGTAAACTTCAGGCTATAAAGAAATAAATGAAAATGTAAAAAGAAACCTAGAGCTCCACCTGTTGAACAAAATAAAACCACAAAATATTAAAGAACAAATGTGCAAAACCATTACATATTGCAGTGCATAGTACTAAACAAGTGTTGTAAATGATAAGTGTAATATAGTTCACTTGAGACAAGTTTGAATTAGGTTTGAATTCTCTTTGCTTGCCTTTCTAACTTGTGAATGTAATGTTACAAAACAAATCCCTTGTACCATATGTTTCAGTTTACATTGATTTTTTTAGTCAGTCTAACCCAAATGCCTAATGAACCCCAATGATCTAGTCATTTTCTTTGCCTGCGTATGTTTGTGTGTATTTCATTTGAATGTGTTTATTTCTACCTGAGCAATAGCATTTTTATTACTGTGATACCCTAGAAAATATTGAAATATAAACTATGAAGAACTACACATTCTTATTGTATCTCACTTCCCATCAGGAAAGCATACATATATTTTGGCTACTTACAAAGGTCAAATATTTTTATGGTTTTTACTTCTCAGGTTTCCCCTCTGTAACATCATCAAGTCCATCATGGAATAAATACAAAAATGAAAAAGGTTCTGCTAGAAATCATAGTAAATTGTTGAACTCTAACACATCAATATGTGATAAAGGTAAAACATTAATTCTAGCTTTTATGGTGTGTTTACAGACCAATCTCACCCAGACCTCTTCATTTGGTATTTACTAACTAAATTTGGGCTCTTGATGTTCAATCAAATGTGTTCATTTTTTATCCGCTCACCTACTTCTTTGTTGACTTTTGTTTGGTTTTGTTGTTTGATGAAATGAAATGTGTGGAGTCTCCATGCCATTCCCCCATAATAAGAAGTGACTTGCATATTAACCTCTTGCCGTCCGCTCGTAGTAAATAAAAGGACGGACGGCACTGCTGCATTGGCGGGTTGCCGTCGCTAGACGGCATTTTTTTTCTGCTCGCGCGCGCCCCCTAGCGGGCACGCACGGGCAGAAAAGACCCGACCATTGCACACACCCGTTACCGGGTGTTTCACATATAGGCGATCAGTGGCTCCATAGCCAGCCGATCGTCTATATGTGCTTGTTCGCGTCCGGTGCCCCAGCGCGCAAAAATTACAATTGCGCTACACATGTTACATACCCCCAAGGGGTAAATCCCCAATTGTCCAACTGACCAACTCCATCTAAAGCTCAGCAAGAAATGAGCACAGATGAGTGGCAGCTCAATGTACCTCTTATTGATTAGTAGTATGGTGACAGCCATGAGAGGGGTGCAACCTAATGAACTGGGAAGTATGGTATGAAACTCATGTTTGCTGCTCCCTAGGATGATGGAACTTGTAATAAAGCCCCATTGAATGAGAATATTTACACATTACCCTCAAGGGCACATGTATTTGGGGTATTTGATTTAACATCTTTTTTATCCTGACTATAAATGTTATCCATATTATTATACTGAGTGCAATGTCTTACATATTAGCCATTATCTGACTAGTCTGTTTGGTTTGAACACAATTAAAATAGTAATATAAAACTCTTTTAATGGGCTGGGGTCTCCATGAGCTGTCTAGAATCTATAAGGGTGTTTCCTTAAGTGTGGTGACTGCGATGTCTATTCGTATTGCAATATCTGCGGTACCAGAAACTATGAAAGGTTAATATGTGTGGCAGCTCAGCAATCTGTGCATTTAAAGCAGCATCGATAGTGGATGTCACTGCATAGTTTTTACCAGAAACTCACCCTTATCGTCTTTTATCAATGTTTCTTTGTTGATCTTCATTCAAATGCCATTTTTGTCTTCTGAGAGTATAATGCTTTCTTTAAAATTACACTAGAGCCCATAGAAGCATATGTGCTCATCCTGTTGGTTACAATTTTCCACCACGCTGCTTCTAGTACATGCTATTGGTAGCTAATATTAGATTGAGCATGTTCACCAACAAGGCAGAGCAGCACATGCATTCTAAACACCAATATGTAGCACAGATATAGAAAACAAACCTGATGGGTTTTAGGTACTCTTTACTCTATCCAAAATGAAAGAAAAAAGTTTTGGCTTTAGATATACTTTAAAGTTTATCTCCAGGGAGCAAAAAGCTTCTCCCACCCCATCCCCCTACACATAATCTATATTTTTTATTTAATGAAAATCTACTTAAAAACAGGGTTCCAGGTCTTCTTTCTTCTGGTTTTTCTTTAAGCAGGTATTGGGTCAGTGCCGTTGAGTTAGAAACAGATTGTTTTTTTTACTTTCAAATATTTTTATTTTATTGTTATTTTGACAACACATATTAAGACACATTTATAATACAACCATACAATAAAATAACATCTATCCAGAGATGACATTACTCGTCTAGCCCTATCGGTTTCCTGTTCTCCTCCCAATACCACTAAATAAGTATATAGGGTTAGACTTTAGGAGAGAGGAAACAACGTTACTATTATATACGTTATTAGAAAGGGTACATTCTCATAGAGGTATATTTTGCCCGTCGTTATTTTAGCTCTCCTAGCATTTAGCTACCACCCTAGTCGCCTCAATCTAATACATTACTAGGATTAATCCCGTTGAAAAAAAACAACATATTTCCATAATGATTTTCCTTTTTAATGTGCAGCCCTAGGACTGTTCTACTACTAATAATAACTAGTAGCCACCAGACTTGGCCGTTGAGTAATCCCTGCCTAGATGATGTTTGTAGAGCTGACATATTAACTTATATGTCTGACCTACACCACTACATAAATAAAATCGGTCTGTGATCCGATGTGGCCGGTGCGGCTGGGACCGGCACGGCGACGCTTTAACAGCAGATCAAAGGGAGATCATTACTCGATTTCCGTTTGATCTCTCTTCCTGTCCCCGAATGCAGGAAGTGATGTATATTACATCACTTCCTGCATTCAGTGTCACTCTCCGGTGCAGAACACCGGAGAGAAGGACGTTTAAAGTTTCGCCTATGGCCAATTTTGGTTGCGGTCGTTTACTGCGATTTTGCAGGCGCGCGCAATTTTAAAGATTGACATATTTAGTGTCTATTTACCCGATGTGACCCCGTCTTTTATATTATACCAAAAAATTGGGGTGAAAATAAATGTTTCATAACATTTTATAGGGAAACATGTTTTTTTTTCAAAATTTAGGGTACTCTTTTTGTTATATAGTAAAAAATAAAAACCCCAGTGGTGATTAAATACCACCAAAAGAAAGCTCTATCTGTCCCCAAAAAATGGTATGAGATTCGTATCAGTACACCATTGCATGACGCAGCGCTGAATACTGAAAAATGGCCTGGCCAGGAAGGGGGTGAAACACCCTGGTCTTCAAGTGGTTAAATATGAGTAAAGAAATAACTATATTGCCAAAAGTATTGGGACACCCCTCCTAATTCATTGGATTCAGGTGTACCAATCACCTCCATGGCCCCAGGTGTATAAAATCAAGCACCTAGGCATGCAGACTGCTTCTACAAACATTTGTGAAAGAATGTGTCGCTCTCAGGAGCTCAGTGAATTCAAGCGTGGTACCGTGATAGGTTGCCACCTGTGCAATAAGTCCATACATTAAATTTCCTTGCTACTAAATATTCCACAGTCAACTGTTAGTGGTATTATAACAAAGCAGAAGCAACTGGGAACAACAGCAGCTCAGCCACGAAGTGGTAGGCCACGTAAAATGGCAGAGTGGGTCAGCGCAGGCTGAAGCGCACAGTGAGCAGAAGTCGCCAACTGTCTGCAGAGTCAATAGCTACAGACCTCCAAACTTCGTGTGGCCTTCAGATTGGCACAACAACAGTGTGTAGAGAGCTTCATGGAATGGGTTTCCATGGCCGAGCAGCTGCATCCAAGCCTTACTTCACCAAGTACAATGCAAAGCGTCGGATGCAGTGGTGTAAAGCACGCCGCCACTGGACTCTAGAGAAGTGGAGACGTGTTCTCTGGAGTGACGAATCACGCTTCTCTGTCTGGCAATCGAATGGACGTGTCTGGGTTTGGCAGTTGCCAGGAGAATGGTACTTGCCTGACTGCATTGTGCCAAGTGTGAAGTTTGGTGGAGGGGGATTATGGTGTGAGGTTGTTTTTCAGGGGTTGGACTTAGCCCCTTAGTTTCAGTGAAGGGAACTCTTAAGGCATCAGCATACCAAGACATTTTGGACAATTTCATGCTCCCAACTTTGTGGGAAGAGTTTGGGGATGGCCCCTTCCTGTTCCAACATGACTGCGCACCAGTGCACAAAGCAAGGTCCATAAAGACATGGCTGAGCAAGTTTGGGGTGGATGAACTCGACTGGACTGCACAGAGTCCTAACCGCAACCCAATAGAACACCTTTGGGATGAATTAGAGAGGAGACTGCGAGCCAGGCCTTCTCCTCCCACATCAGTACCTGACATCACAAATGCGCTTCTGGAAGAATGGTCAAACATTCCTATAGACACAGTCCTAAAACTTGTTGATAGCCTTCCCAGAAGTGTTGAAGCTGTTATAGCGGCAAAGGGTGGGCCAACTCAATATTGAACCCTATGGACTAAGACTGGGATACCATTAAAGTTCATGTGCGTGTAAAGGCCGGCGTCCCAATACTTTTGGCAAATATATATATATAAGCCTATAACGTAACATTCGCCATGTTCTGTCATGAGTATATGGAATGTAGTAATATGTATATATTGCTATGTTTTTGCAGCATTGCACAAACAAATGTCATATGGAACAACTAAATCCAGAATTACAGTTCATTCACAAAACCAAGTTAGCCTTGCAAACCAGCTAGATCTCAGCAAGTGTGATATGGTGAGCCAATTCATGCCTTTAAGCAGGTAAACAAAATGTCTGTACAAATTCTGTACCCTTTTAATAAGTGTAATGTTCCTAATTGTATGAATGAATATTTTCCAATTGTGTGAGATTTGCTTTAGGATGTTGAAACTGATATAAAAGTGGAAGTTTAAATTGTATGCCAAAATTGGTGGTTAGCATTATGGCCTTATAGTGCTAAGGCTTTACCTTGGTTCTTTTCCAGATGACAATACCTCCATTGACTTTTTGGTTGTCCCTGTATTTGTGCAGTCTTAATAATCTCTGGTTATCTCCTTCAACCCAACAACATAGCTATTTGGCTTTAAGTATCATTAGACTTTAAGTTGATTTGGGGGCAGAGGTCCCATGCTATATATTTTAAAGCCAAACTCCAGGCAAATTTTAAGAAAATACTAGGGATGCATCAATGCCGTTTTTTTGGTATCGAGTACAAGTACTGATTACCAATACTGGCCTGGCTTCCTGATAAGTCATGCCACGCCACCCAGCTTCCTGATTGCCTGGGAAGACAGTGTTCTATCATAAGAACACTGGCTTCACATTCCCTCACGACATTGCGAGGCAGCAATCAGGAAGCCAGGCGGTAGGTGATGTGCCACCCGGCTTCCTGATTAGTCAAGAATCCAGGCTGCCTAGCAACAAGTGAAGCCAGCTTCCTAGCTAATCAGGAAGCCAGGAGGTGGGTCATGACATCCTGCCCGGCATTCCTGATTGGTCAGAAATCCCGGCTGCAAGTGATGACCCGCCTCCCAGCTTCCTGATTGGCTAGGAAACCTGCTCCATGCTCCCTCACTGCACTGCTGGTCAGAGGGAATCTATCTCTGACCGAAAGTTCCAGTATCGTCACTGATACCGATACCAAAATCGGTATCGGTGCATCCCTAGAAAATACCATTTATGAATCTATAAATAAAATCATGATATGCTGGGACAATAGTGTGAGAAAATCACTGTATACCACAGTCCCTAAATCCCACACTGGGAACACATTGTTTCTAAATAACTTAAAGCAGATCTTAATGCAATCACAAAATCTTGACTTAATTATGTTGTGTTTTATGAAGATAGCTGTAGTCATGATGAGTGTCAGAACTCTGGTTTATTAGGTAAACTGTCTATTATTGTAATAAAGAGCTTGGTGAATACTGTAGCAACATAAGTACCACAAGGTACAGTTAATGTACATTGCCATAGGGTATGACGTGTTTTGATGGATTGATTTTGATGGATCCTAAAATAAAGAAAGAAATGATGTACAACACACATTTTATTTGAAGCTGACTACACATATCTATTGTACAGTCTCTGTACAATATCATTAAAATGTACCAGTAGCCTATTGCAAGAATCTATTTACATTTTTCCAGTCAGCTATGTCTTCGCACTACATAGTTGCTGGTTCATCTCACCATTTAGAGAAT
Source organism: Nanorana parkeri (assembly GCF_000935625.1). Classification (NCBI taxonomy): domain Eukaryota; kingdom Metazoa; phylum Chordata; class Amphibia; order Anura; family Dicroglossidae; genus Nanorana; species Nanorana parkeri. Next base: position 395,211 of record NW_017307614.1, read on the forward strand.
ATTTACCACTGGCTGAAAAACGAATCTGTATTGTCTGTATAACGATAATATGTGTGTTTCAGATACAGTACGCGGTCTTCAGCTTCTCGTCATTCACAGCTTGCTGCTCCAAATACATCAAACTTGCAGAGAAAATCCTGGTCAGGTTTAAAGGAGAGCCCTCTAGAATATAATGATTTCAAGGTAACAGGTTTTAAAGTCAAATTTTGAACGCAAACTGCTATTTGTATGTAAAAGACATTTATCAAAGATTTACTAATGGGGAACTTCATTTACTTCCTGTAAAGTGGAATTAAACCGCCACCACAAAAGGAAGATTTTGGGTCTCCGGGAGGTATTTGCTAGTATACAGCATATTAGCACATTATGGCAGACTTACCTTGCCGACGTTACTCTCCAGCAATGCGATGCCAGGGCTCCCATCTTTTCCGGTCTTTTTCTGGCTTCAGCATCTTTGGCATCTTGATTGGCTGGGCCAGGATGATGTAACTCCCATGAATGTGTAGGGGAGTTACACCATCTCAGCACAGAACCTTGCTGAAACTGTGCACTGAGCCGTGCATGCTTAGCAACTTGTACACAAACACTGACAGGCAGCAAGAAGCTAATTAAAAAACCTACCTGTCAGCGGTTTATAAAAAAAATCAGTCTCAAAGGAAAACTATGCGGTAAGTGTCTTTCCCCATAGTTCTCCTAGGGTCACAGGTGGACATATACTAGTGTCCTCCCATGACCCAAAGCTCAGTATCTTGCGAGCTACGGCTCGCAGTATACTGAGACCTCCGCAGCCGGCAAGAATCCTGACATTACTGTCAAGATCCACCCAGCTGCGTGAGTGACAGCTGGCTCTGCCTATCTAGAGGCAGAGCCAGCTGTACCCGCCCCTCCCCCGTCCGTTCCGCCAGTCAGCACTGGAGGATGGGAGCAGGGGGGAATCCCTGCGGGGAGCGGCGACTGACAGTCACGGCTCTCTACAGGGAGATGATCGAGAAGTGAGTGAGCAACGGTATGTGTTTGCTCATTTCTATTGAGCCGACGTGTGAGAGTTTCATTGTCACACGTCGGCTCGAACTAGGAGGATGAGTGATTTTCTCCTTTAATTTTCATTTTAATATAAACTGGCAAATACTGTACATACTGAATTTTAAGGACACTAAAATGTTTTAAGCCAGTTGGTTTATATAAAAGTTTAGAAGATCTTTTTTATGTTTTACTATCATATAAATTCTCAATATTTCAAACAAACATTAATTACAGAGTGAACCCATAGTACAAGAAATAATCAGCTTTTTTCTCTGAAATCACACATATACAGTATATGCCACCGCAGTAGAGGAAAGCTCTCAACCAACGCACCCTAAATTATTTACAAAACAGAGTTAAATACCATATACATAAAAACAGCATGCTGGTCATCTGTACATGTCAATACAATTTCAAATGCAGGTGAACTTTTATGGTTCCAGTAGGATGATAATCTTGGTTCCCTACACGTTCCTCAACATGTTTCACCAATCCTTGGCTTCATCAGGAGGAAATATAGCAACCTAAAAGGTACTAATTGGAACAAATCATGTTGTAATTCCATATTCCTCAGTGAATGTATATTGGTTTAAAGGAGAACTATGAGGTGAGTGCTTTTCACTCACCTCATAGTTCTAGCCGACCTGTGACAATGAGACGTTCACAGGTCGGCTTAGTAGATCGGGAAATGAGCGAACACATACCGGCGTTCGCTCACCTCTCGATCCTGTCACGGCTCTCTGCCGTGACAGGGGAGGAGCTGTATTCCCCCCTCCCCGCTCCAATCCGCCAGCGCTGACTGGCAGAACGGACGGGGAGGGGGCGGGTACAGCTGGCTCTGCCTCTAGATAGGCAGAGCCAGCTGTCAGTCACGCAGCTGGGCGGATCCCGGCACAATTGTCGGGATCTGCTTCAGCTGCGGCGTCTCAGTATACCGCGAACTACAGCTCGCGGTATACTGAGCCTAGGGTGACGGGAGGACGCTAGTTTGTGTCCTCCCGTTACCCTAAGGAGAACTATGGGGAAAAGCCCTAACCCCATAGTTCTCCTTTAAATAATGATCAAGATAATAATTATCTTTATCCTGATCATTATTTAAACCAGTATACATTGGTAGTGATGTTTAACTCAGTCTGCTGACGCTTGGCTTTTTGTCTTCTGAGCTGGAAAAACTTTGCAGGGTAATCATCACCGATGCCTCTTTCCTTTCTACAATATTTTTTCTTTGAATTATAAGATCTTTCTCTCAACGACTTGTGTTATATTCAATCAAAAAAATGAAAATTTTAGAAGTCTCTCAAATTAGCCAACTTGGGTTTCCCAGTTCGTTCAGTATATTCTCTGAAGACTGACCATTGTGAGGGGTTTCAGGTTATATGCCGTGTTAGAATTTTTCTCAGACTGTGTATGTGAATCTTCCTGCAGAGGCTGCTGCAACTGACGGGACAGTATGTCAGAGATTTACTCCTATTTCACTTTTTTTACTACTGTTTTTTCTATATACTATATACGTTTTGCAGGCTGACCATGTGAGTTATGACTCCATTCTCAAGCATGTTAGCTTCTTTTTGTGTCTAATTTGTGTTAACTATGTGCGCTGCCAGCTCAGGTAAAGTGTGTTACTCTACAAAGGAATCCTCCCTTTTATTGTAACCTTTTGGGCTGTACTCTTATACTGTTCGGTGGCTGGGCACTATTCTGCCCCAGATGCCATTTTACATTTCCTGCTGTTTCTTGGTCTTGGCCGGGACTCTGACCCACTATAACAGGGCTCAAAATTTCCACTCGTCCCCTCGCAAATTGCGAGTGAAAATTGCGTGGGGGCGAGTGGAAATGAAGCCATTGAGTCAGGCACTCCTCGGGGCGGCTTCTCTCCTCCTCACCGACATGATGGCAACGCTCCCTCTTCCGTCCGTCCGGGGTCGCAGGAGGGAGCGCTGCCTGCTGTCAGGATGGCCGAGCGGGAGAGAAGCCGCGAGGAGAGAAGCCGCCACGATCATTGATATTTACCGATCCTCCGTGTGAGAAGGACAAACACTGGAGCGATCGTCTGATCACTCCAGTGTTTGTAAATAACTGGGGACACATAGTACTATGTGTCCACAGTTATGAATGAACCGGCTGTGATTTACATTACAGCCCGTTCATTCTGGATTTCCTCAATGGGGAGTAGCACTCAGTACAGAGGCTTCTCCCCATTCAGAAACTATTGATAGTAATTGTGGCTGTATGTGTGTTGTGCTGTGTGCGCTGTGTGTGTTTGTTTGTGTTATGCAGGGCAACTGGTGGCGAGTAACTTCGAAGGCCTGGCTAGTAGCTCAGGACCTGAAATTTTGAGCCCTGCACTATAATATTACAGTACATGAACATTTGTGTGTGCATACATGCCTCAGGTACATACCCTCACTTACTTGCCTCTCACTTGCATCCTCTATTCAATTATTTTTTTCTACTAGGACTGAAACATCCAGACACACATTTCCTTCCTTCCTTCCAGCTGAGAGACAGAGGTAGACAAGCCCCACAGAGGTCAATCATTTAAAAAACAAAAAAAATGTTTAAACAATAAATGTTCTGCACCAATACTCAGTCTAAAGGCTACCAGGAACTAAGATCACACCCAACAAAAGTGTATTAACAATAAACTGTATAATAAACTTACATTTCACATAAGTTTCTTTGTTCTCCAGCTCGGCACATTTTATATATATAGTTCATTTTTTAAACTAGCTGTCACATTCTATGTGCAAAGCATGATTAACTTCCAATAAGAAACCCCAGCACTGCCTGTAAACTTTTTGGCAGATTGTGTTTGTTTTGGAGATGATAAAAAGACAACCTACAGTGGTGGATGGGAGTTTAAGCTGTGGCAAGTAACCCCTGTTCTGATAGATCGCTATTATGTGAGCCTGAAGTAATAGAAAAGTTCTTAAAGTGTGCCTGGGCATCAGTTCAGCTACTGAATGCCCTGGAACCCTGAATATCAGAGTGCTTGGTATGCAGTGTTAACCAGCTGCTGTTGTAGCCTGGCCCTGGCCCCTCATTGAAGCCACCTGTCACAGTAATAGGCCAATAGTTACATAGTTACATAGTTACATAGTATTTGAGGTTGAATAAAGACATTAGTCCATCAAGTCCAACCTATTAGGATCTCATTCTAGGAGTACCCGTACCCCTGTATATTACGGTCCCTTAAGAAATCGTCCAAAAGTTTCTTGAACAATTCCACATTATTTGCTGAAATCACCGCCTGTGGCAGTGAGTTCCAGACCCTAACTGATCTTACTGTGAAGAACCCCCTTCGCCCCTTGTGCTGGAATTTTTTTTCCATCAATTTTAGGTGATGGCCTCTAGTTTTTGTAATGGAGTTAATTTTAAACAGTTTATCGCTAATGTTGCTACCACCATTAAACATTTTGTACATGGAAATCATATCCCCCCTTAATCTCCTCACCTCTAATGTGAAGCAATAGTGCAATAGTGCAAAGCAAGGGGCAGGAAGGGCAGGATCAATTGTAACCACACATGGAGGTTCCTGTCTATATGGTACCATGAAGCTTTAAAAACTTTCATATAACTTTATTATTCATCAGGATTTATATAGCGCCAACAGTTTGTGCAGCGCTTTACAATATAAGGAAGACATTACACTTCACACAATACCAGTCAAGACAAGATGGTAACGAGGGCGCTGCCCGTGAGGGCTTGCAACCTAAAAGAGAGGGGCAAGTGATACATGAGGAGGGAGCTGCATGGGGATGAATTGTTTGAGAAAGTGATAGTACAGTGATTAGATTGAGGCAGGATGGCTTCCTTGAAGAGATGAGTCTTTAGGGATCACCTAAAGGCAGACAGAATAGGAGATAGACGTGCAGGTTGGGGTAGGGGTAACTTTAGGTATGCTTTAAAGGGTTCTTTAAATGTCACTGTTTGGTAATGTTTAAGTCTCTGTAAATTCAAAAACTAAAGGAATAGCTCATGCATTCTGACATTTTGTGCGCAGATTCTGAATTCTGTTTTGGATCAAGCTTTGAGAACTGCCAAGAACATGCAAAAAACTACAGAGAATATCATTCAAAAACTGACAGCAGATTTGGTTAATAGTACTTAGGACTAGTTCCTGCACTGACTAGTCCTGACACCCATGATTCATTTACTTCCTGCCAGCTACCATCAACTGCATTCATCCTGCCGCCTGGACCAACAAGAGCTACTACTTCCATGTCCAGATTAAGATCCACAATAGAAATAAAAGTATTTTCCTTGTATCTTCTGTATGAGACATCATTATGTGCCGGATGTAATCTGTACCCACACTAAGGGCCTAAACTGGTATGAGGAACAAAATGCAGGAACCCTCAGTTGCCTTCACAAATCTTCCTGAGCACCTGCGGGGTCTCTGTTACACCAATTTAGACTTAAAGGAGAATTATGAGGCGAGTGATTTTCACTCAGCCTCATAATCTGAGCCGACCTGTGACAATGAAACTGTCACAGGTCAGCTCAGTAGATCGGGAAGTGAGCGAACACATGCCGGCGCTCGCTCACTTCTCGATCTATCCCTGCAGAGAGCCGTGACTGTCACTCACGGCTCCGTGCAGGGATACCCCGCTCCGATCCTCCACGCTGACTGGCGGGGGAGAGGGCGGGCACAGTTGGCTCTGCCTCTAGATTGGCAGCTGTCAATCCCGCAGCTGGGTGGCTCTCGACAGCAATGTCGGGATCCATTCCAGCTGCGGCGTCTCAGTATACCGCGAGCTGTAGCTCACAATATACGGAACTTTGGGTGACGGGAGAACGCTAGTTTGTGTTCTCCCGCGACCCTTAGGAGAACTATGGGTAAAAAAACCCTGACCCCATAGTTCTCCTTTAAGGAAGGAACGTCAAGAACTCATCTTCACTCTCATGCCTCCCATATCTCATTTTTGATCAGTAAGGCCACCCATCATATTGAAGGGTTAATACTGAATTGCTAGAGGCAGCAGTAGATGGGTCTGCTCTTGACATCCTTATATAAAGTCAAGTTTAATATCTCAGGTTTCAGGGAGCCAGGTGTGTGAAGGTCTAGAAGGCTTCTGAGGTTGCAGTTTGTTACACCAAAACCACGACTTGAATGAAATATTTTGGGTTTGACGGAGTATCTGCTGGATGCAGTGCTTCTATGAAACCCAATATCCCGCATGATATGCATAAGTAGATTGCAAGGTATAAAAAGTGGTATGTCATTTGGTATATTAGTAATGTTTGTCATTACTAAAACTCCCCTATACAGTACTTAGGATATAAGTGCAAGAGATGAAATACTCACCACACTTTGCTCCAACATCATTTCTGTGAAAACATAGAAAGAAGCTGCAAGTAAAACCACTACTGAAGAGCCTCTCATATATTCTCATGGCTGGCCATATATACAATGCACAAAGGGGATGCTATGTTTTCCTACTGCACTACAGCAGAAACAAGGAATGTTCCATTTTCTGTGCAGCACCTTTTCAGTCCAAGGAGCAGCCTATGTTACAGCAGTGAGAAGAAATAAGAATCCCTTCATCAGTGTTTTATCTACAGATGATGTTCTCTGAAGTGTATTATTATTCCATTTCTTTGGCTTCTATAAATACAACAATTCACAAAGTTTTAGCTCTATATCTAATACAATATATTTAACATCAACAGTGTAAAAGGGATGATAGTCCTACTGCACAGTGTTTATTGTCATATTTTAAAAAGGACACTAGATGGCAAAGCAGCTACACAAATCAAATACTCCCTGCGGTAGAATGTGGAGATGAGCCAATCCAAAGCCTGCTCTGGGATCCAAGCCACGTCTACAAAGCTTTGCCTGTCCGCCAACTGCGAGGGTGAACCTCAGCTTCCATTTTTGTGTGTGTTTGTGTTTTTATTGTTTACAAAATGTTTGGTCATCCTTGCTTGCTGCCAGCCTACAAGCCTAGCACACTGGGCTCCTCATTCAATGAGAGGAGGATCCAAAATATCTATGGTCCTCAATCGTACTGACTCCAACACATTTGCTGCCGCCGGAATAGAATACCCTGTTTGTGCCAATATTTTCTGACTGGCTTCTTCGATGAGCTGATCGAGGGATGCCGGCCGACCGACAGTGGCACACACTGTGCAAATTTTGGCTGCTTCATCAACAACTGGCCGAATCTCACATGGTGTGTGGCCACCTTAAGTTCAGACCTGAATGTACCTGAAATTATGCAGCATATTGCCATGTACATAAGCAGTACAGTTGGAATTGCAACTAATATAATAATGATCTAAGCTCCTAATCCAGCATTAGTTTAATAATATGTTATATATTAGGGCTGGTAATGATTAACATTTTCCTGTTCGATTAATTAAAAAAATGTTTTAATCGATTAATCGACTAATTTCAATTAATTATAATGCACATACAGATCTCGCAAACTCTAGAGCCGCCTCTGCCCACCGGTGACCCTTAGCGCTGCACATTCACTCACCAGCCTGGTGAGACCCCTCAGAGCTCTGGTGAGACCCCACAGAGCCCTGGTTAAAGTAATGGACTCACCAGGGCTCTGAGGGGGTCTCACCAGGGTACCTTGTACACACATCCGATTACTCACCAGCCCAAGAGTAAGGAGGAGACTTAACAGCCCAAGTGATTCCGTCAGGAAACGAAGGGAAGGGGAGGAGTCTATGTCCGTGACGTCACCGGACTCCTCCCTCCTTCCCTTCGTTACCCATCACGGACAACTACATCACCCGACTCCTCCCCCCTTCCCTTCGCTACACGGCAGCGCCACGAAG
>NW_017307614.1:404030-411323 GCF_000935625.1 Nanorana parkeri
AACAGAGCCACAGTCCACCTCTCGTGGCACTCTTAAACACATCCCTCATGTGTCACTGGCTCTCTGTCTCCTCGGCTGTCTTGGAGGTGCCTCCAGCACACACAACCACCCGGCTCCCCTCTGACATCTGGGTGGAGTCCTCCTGACTCCTGAACACCTCTGTTCCTCTTCCCAGCTGGAGCTCTGAACACACTCCAGCACCCTCCTCATGAGGGATGCACACAGGTGCACAATCAGGTGCTGGCTGCCACTAGATTTTTTTTAAACATTTTTTTAAAGTCCGCGCCCCCCTAATACGCATGTATGCGTCAGGTGCACCTACGTGCCGCACATGTTGCATATCGCCGCAAACGGAGTGAGAGCAATCATTTTAGAGCCATTAAGGCCGGGTTCACACCTCGGCGTTTTACAGCGCTGATCGACGTGCTGTAAAAGCAAATTAAATCCCATTATCTCCTATGGACATGGTTCTCACTTGGGCGTATTTCAGCGTGTCGGAACGTGCTGAAAAACGTCCTTTGCCCAAAGAAGCTTCTTTGGGGCGTATTTCCGCGCGCATCCATTAGGATACAGCCGGATAGCCCTCGTAAACGCGTGTTTGACGAGTCGACTCGAACATGCAGCCCATCCTTAGTGGCTACGTTCACCTACTCCATTGTTTCTGTAAAGGGAGCTACAGTTGTCACACCGGCGAGATTTCAAACATGTCTGCCTTTGTTTATCTCCATTATATGGGGGATGGGGACATTAGAAGTTTACAGAAAACATCAATATTCCGCTTAGCTCAGAGGAACTTAAAACACTGCGTTTCTGTGGAGACCAACAGATATTTTCTGTTGTTGCTATAAAAGGAAAGCTAATGCTGCTACCAAATCTAAGGACAGGTAAGCTGTGGAATTTTATATAAAGAAAAAAAAATAGATATAGGCAACATGTAGAGTTATCCCATTTGATATATTTTATTAATAATTCATTATAAAAATATAGGAAATAAACTGACACGTTTCCAATATGTTTTATCATGAATTATCAATAAAATATTTTCTTAACCAGGGAACTCTCCGTGTTGCCTATATGTATATATTTATATATATATATATATATAGTGCTGAAAATGTACACAGAGCATATTCCCATCAGTCCCTGCCCTCCAGGAGCTTACAATCTAAAGTCCCCATCTCACATGCATATATACAAGGTTCAATTTAGACAGGAACCAATGCAAACTCCAAATGCAGATAGTGGCCTCAAACCAGGGACCCCCAGTCCTGCAAGGCAGAAGCACTAACCACTACGCCACTGTGCTAGATCTATTTTTCTTCTTTATATACAGCAATATGTTCAGTTATGTGATGGCCTTAGTCCTGATTTAAGTGGAAAGATACCCTTCAAATTACAATCTCCAGATCCCATTATTTAATCTCTGTTATTACATTTTTGTTCTCGGGTCCAGACATTATTTAAAGGAGAACTATGAGATGAGTGGTTTACACTCATCCTCATAGCTAGAGCCGATGTGTGACAATGAAACTGTCACAGGTCGGCTCTATTGATCGGTAAGTGAGCGAACACATACCATCACTCACTTCCTGATCATCTCCCTGCAGAAAGCAGTGACTGTCAGTCACTGCTTCCTGCAGGGTTTCCCCCCCTCCCCTCTCTGATCCTCCAGCGCTGAGTGGAGGAACGGACGGGGAGGGGGCGGGCACAGCAGGCTCTGCCTCTAGATAGGGAGAGCCCGCTGTCAATAAGCCAGTTGGGAGGATCTCGATAGTATTGTCGGGATCTGCTCCGGCTGAGGTGCTCTCACTATATAGCTGAGCTTTGGGTCACAGGAGGAGGTTAGTATAGGTCCTCCCGTGACCCTAAAGAGAACTATGGGATAAAAAGGCTACCCCATAATTCTCTTTTAAGCCTAGGAATTAGGATTTTTTTTCATATGTATATCCTTAGTACACATTATTACAGAATGGACTGAGAAAAGTAGTTATTTGGAAACATGCAGTGACAAAATAAACAGCTTTTATTGTTAAATTTAGTGTTTTGACAGTCACATTCACCCAAAGCCATTGTAGTGATTAAGGAGTATTTCTTCACATCTAAATGAATGTGACCTGTATGCATTACACCCAGCAACTTAAGGAAGAGCTAAGAACACAAACAAGATACATTACTTCAAGCTATTGCTCTCGATCTAGGCTGAACATAAACACAGGAAGTTACATTTCCTTATTTATTGTTCGCTGGATGAAAGCCAAAGATGAAGTTACAGAAGTACTGTGAAATCTTCTGTCTTCTATTGTCTATGGGGAATTCAGGAAATCCAAAACAAAAAGGCTGTACAAGTTTTAGGTTCATTTATTAAATAGATGGTATGATAGGAAAGCTGAGACATTTAAGGTATAGCACCATTCTATATACAACTGTTAACCCAGATGCATTCTGTTGAACTTAATATTTACCCAATGCCATACATAATTATTAACAAAGAAGGCGAGAGCTAGTAACAGAAATAAACACCTATGAGAAATATGCTGGCAGAAATGATTCCCCTTGTGATCCATTGGGCTTATTTACTGTATAAGGCTGGTATAATATGAGGAGGAGAGGGGACCTCTCTGTAAGTGTACTTGTACTTCTTATTGGCAATGGTTACTTCCTCGTAGGCATTTGGAACTGATACCTTTGATTTTTGGCAGTTACACTTTATTATGTGTGGGTCAGGCTGCTCTGCCAGAAGAAGCAAGAGTGTATGATAGGATAGGAGGGATAGGAGCTTGTTTTGCTATGATACTGATGTGGGTTTTCCAAAGCCTGTTATTTTTGCACTACAAATATAGATATAATATAAAATATAATTATTTTAGGACTAGCAAGCACCCCAGCAAATCTACAACAGAATGGCTGAAAAAGAAAAGAATCAAGGTGTTTCAATGGCCCAGTCAAAGTCCAGACCCCAATCCAATTGAAATGCTGTGGCAGGACCTTAAGAGAGCTGTGCATAAACAAATGCCTGCAAACTTAAGTGAACTAAAGCAATGTTGTAAAGAAAAGTGGGACAAAATTCCTCCACAATGATGTGAGAGACTGACACAGAAAACAATTACTTCCAGTTCTTGCTGCAATAGGTGGTTCTACAAGGTATTAAATCATAGGGGGGACTTAGTTTTTCACACATGGCTTCTCCATTTTGGCTGTATGTTTGTAAAATAAATAGTGACACGGTGTAATCTCACAGTCTCAAAGTCTATCAGACAGGGGCTGAACATTTAAACATTTTAACTTCAGAGGCGAGTTTTTGCATTTTTTGCACACGTTAAAATGCACATTTTAGGCCTGAAGATGACATAATCCCCTTCGCAGAATGATATATTTTCTAAAACTAGAGACTCTGTAGAATAAAATGGTCGCAGTTGCAATTTGTTTTTATGTCACATGGTATTATTGCCACTGTTTATGAATTCCCAGTTTCAGTAACATTTTTTATGTACCTAAACACGCTGAATAAAGAGATCCCAAACATGTCAAGCTTCACAATTGTGTGCACCTTTGAATGACAAAAAACTACAGTACACAAAATTGTCTATAGGTGACACTTTAAAAGATATTCCAGGTCATCAGTCAGATTTAACAATGAATAATCGATCTAGAATGATTGCTCTTACTCTGGTGTGCCTGGCGATACCCAACATGTATGGCGCAACCGTTGTTTTTGTACATAGGTGCATCCAAAGCATGTTTGCAATCGTATGTACGTGAATGTGGGGGTGGAGAACCTTTTTATTTGATGTTTTTGTTATTTTACTTTTTTTTTTTTTCTTTAAAACAAAGTTTATTAAAGTTTTCCACAATAACAAAAAGATAAATCTCTGTCATCCAATAGATACAAGTCCAAAAGTAAGATACAAAGGGTGACGGCATTATACGAGACATCCATGAGCAATAATATATCGACATAAATCAATCAGGCTTGTTCACACCAAATGCAGACCAGATCTGCATGAGGGTTTGCACACGCAGTGCAGTGTGTTATACCGCGTTTTTTTTGCCTCCTTTTGATGCGTTCCGGGCTGTTTTTGGTTTAGAATGGGCTTTCAGTGCATTCCAGGGCATTTGCATGCGTTCCAGAGCAGGTAAAATAGGTCTTGCTGCAGTTTTTTTTACATGCTCTGCAACTGAACTCTGCGGTGTGAACTAGAGCCCAAAATACCATTGGAATACATTGGACGCAGTTTTGATCCGGTCTGTAACTGCTCTGCTCCTGGAACGCGCTTAGTGGGAACAAGGCCTTAAGGCCAGTCAAGCATAGTAAGTAAAGGAGTTCCAATGAGCTAATCCACCTCTAGCACCACCAAGGTATTCGACAACTTGCCTTTTCAGAACCCATTCTGTATAATGAAACGTTTTTACAACTGAAGCCACATCTGTGGTGGAAAAGGATTTGATCAAAAAGTATCGCCATCTGCGACGAAAAGGTCTCAGTGCGAATATCCTTTTGGAGTTCGGCATCCAATCTCTCCTTACGGAGTAATGACTGTAGATCCTTAGGGACTTCCTAGATTGTAGGAGGGGAGGAAGCGTTCCATTGTCTCATGAGACATCTCCTTGCTGTGAGAAGACAAATGTGCATCCAGTCCATCCCCTTGCAGGACGCTTTGCTCAGACCACCCGATGGTGGACACTTTATTTTGAAATCTTTTAACCCTTGAAAGGAATATGTAACGTCCATTGCTTACCTCTCCTTCTGAAATAGCTCGTTGCTGGATTGCCATACTGATGTTTTCATCTCAGTGCTGTCACTGACCACCAACAATTACAGAGAGAAGGCGGTCTGACTTCCTATTGATGCATGCTTGCCCAGTGCTAATATTTTCTTAATGAGACCAAATAAAGGCAGACCTTTAAAATATCACTCTGTAGCCTCTAATTACATGAAACCCTCAGTGTTACTTAAAGCTAGAGACCAAGTGGTATTTTACATACGCTTTAGGCCACGTGAAGTAGCTTGGGAGCAGATTTTATTTTTGAAACCCATGGGCAGCACAGTGGCACTTCTGGCTTGCAGCACTTGGGGTCCCTGGCTCAAATCCCAGTCAGGACATTATCTTCAAGGAGTTTGCATGCTCTTCCTGTGCTTGCGTGGGTTTCCTCCCACACTCCAAAGACATGCTGGAAGGTTAATTGGCTCCTCTCTAAATTGGCCCTTGTATGTATACATGTGAGATAGAGACCTTATTTTCAGCTGATGATTATGCCAGTGACACACTTCCTGTCATAGGGTGACTACACTCACTCTACGGTATCTATGGAGGAGCAACATTGTCATCCTCTTCTCCATAACATAAGGGTGAGGTGTTCTCAAGTCCATAGAAATAGCTGGGAACATTTCTAATGGATATCAGGCAGGAGAGGCAGAGAGCACAGGGAATTATCAGTGCACTGGATTTTTGGCAGGATCAGCAGGTATTTTTTTGCACTTATTTCATGCGTGCATAATTTTTTTGCAATGTACACCAATGCAGCTCTTTGGTCTGAACAGACCCTATGAAAAGCAAGGCCTTTTGCCTTGTTTTAACGTTGGGTCTGCATTGGACAAGGATAGCCAACTGGCCTGCTGTGAATGATCCCAGAGGACTATAGCACTACACCCATTACTTATCCTTGTACATTGTGTGTGTATGTGTATGTGTGTGTATGTGTATGTGTGTGTGTGTGTATGTGTATGTGTGTGTGTGTATGTGTATGTATGTGAGAATCCCAGCCAGTTTGAATGGGCTGCCAACGCATCGCAGTTTTGCATTCGCAGATTTTACCAGTTTAGCAAAGAGGCTCAGTTTCAAAACTACAGATATTTACACTTAACTCAATACAGTTTTATCTTCTATATTTCTAAGAATATTTGACATTTATTGTGTTTGTGTATTGTTATTGAAAATATAGGTTTGATAAAGATTATCTTGGTTTTATTTTTTACGGACTGTAAATGAAAAAATGTGGAAAAGACAAATACAGCAAAATGGTCTGGTCACCTGAGGTGAAAACTAGGAAGCAGCGCCTGGCAGTGAAAGGGTTAAACTAGACAAGTTCCACATGCATACTTCCTAAGGAGGTTTTAATCATTGGCACCTAATCTGTAAGGGCTCATTCACACCAGCCTCAGTGCGGTCCGGCTTGATTTTGGCTGGAACACACTGGATCACTTTGTTTTGGAGCGGGAGGGGACATAGCGGTGCATTGAACTCAATGGCACTGCAGCCACACCCTCCGGCTGCAATGCGATCGGCTGTACAGGAACCGCATGGCACATCAGTGCCTGCGTTCCGTTCCAGTCAGAATAGTGCTATTTTTTTCTGACTGCACCGGAACAAAGGCACTGATGTGCCACGTGTTCCCGTGCGGCCGGAGTGTGTGGCTGCAGTGCCATTGAGTTCACTGCCATGCCCCCCCTCCCTAGCGCTCCAAAACTAAGTGAGCTGGTGTGGTGTGAACTAGCCCCAACACCTAATTCCAGTTTCATGGATTTGAAGCAGTGGTAAATATAGGGGTGTACTTACTTTTTCCATTTTGGTAATCATTTTGTGTGACGTTAGTTTTAGTAGAGCAAAACAAACGACAAACGCACTCAACAATTTGTTACCAGTTATACAGTAAGGTGCACACGAAATGGGCTTTGAACAGTGGTACAGTAGAAAGGCATCATGGCACACTCACAAACCAGCATGTAAAACAACTTGTCTCACCACTAAGGACAATGACAGAGGTTTGGATACACGTCTTCTGCAAAGGATGTGTAAGCCGCACTGCCGCGCAAAGGCACCTCTTATAGTGCGGTCCTGTTAGTTTTAGTAGATCACCTTTATCTGAAGCACTCTTTGAATAAAGATCTAATGTTGGCCTGTTCAAATCTGTTAAAAAAAGTCAACAATTTCCATGGGGTGAACCTTTTCACATGACTGTATGTGGCAACCGACACCACTCATTTTCTTTCTAGAACAGCACATATGTATACACGTGCAAAAATATGGTACAACCAATACGCTAAAGACTTGGGCACATATAGAATAAAAATGACTTTATTTCATATTGTAGTTTTTGAATACGTGTCCTTGGGGAAAAAACAAGCTCAGTTTACTAAAAGACACCGTGTTCCCTTTCATCTTCTGTGCCTGGAGATGTATGAAATGATAAAAAAGGGTAAAAAGCAATGAGCAAACAAAAAAATTAAAGGAATCAAACCAATTTGCTGGATAACTTAAAAAAAAAAAAAAAAAAAAAAGAAACAGAGCAGCAGAA
>NW_017307614.1:411474-439049 GCF_000935625.1 Nanorana parkeri
GGAACCAGGTAGCAGAAGCTCAAGCTTTGACATGAAGGGAAATCAGCATATAGAGATTCAGGGCCACAAATAGAACAGAAACAACCGCTATTCACCTTTGTTCTTTCACACTGGCTGTGGATCTATTGAAGACTATGGACTTAGCAGATATACTACCGGTATACACAATGTGTTAATGCCCCATGCTGCATCAGTTATCATACACAAGTATAACATAGATAGGTGGAATTCCACATGATATCTCAATTATAGTAGAATTACATATACAGTATATACTTTAGCACATTTACATTAAAATCTTGACATTTGAGCTGCACAGGCTTATACTTCAGTGCGTTTCCCAGAAGTTCAGTGGTTGAGTTAGTTTGAATAAGGCACGCTTTGTTTGTGAAGGCAACATGCATTTTGGGGGACATTGTTTCTATGCCACAAAATCCAGTTAAATCGCATTGAACAACACACATTGCTCTTCAAAACTCGACAACACAAGCATAAAACTCAAGGTGCAGATATGCGTCTCAAAATGTAATGACATGCATTCATAGAGTACACACATTCACTCCATTAGAGTGAAGGTCTCTTTAGGCAGTCGAGGATTGGTGAGGTCCTTAATGTCATCCAACATTTTCTTAGGTGTTGCGATATGAGTGGAGCCTGAAGATAAAAACAAAAATACAATCATGAACCACTGTTGGATACAGAGATGTTATTGGTATAGCACTGCAGTTATATGAAGACCACGTTCAAGATTCCTTTAGGAACAAGCACAGGGTAAGGAAAAGCCTTGGGGAAAAAAAAAAATCAGTTTCAAAAGGAAAGTGTGAACTTTCCCCACACCAATCTGACTTTTTTTTATTTAAAGCTGGAACTGGAAAACAGCTACAATCTAATTGGTGGTTAAGGACTTCTACTGCCGTCCAATTTCTACTTAATCAAAGGGTACGTCGATGGCGCTGGTTCCTTAAAACAGGCTGTGTTGCACAGAGTACAGGTGGTGGATCAATTCAGGTGTTTGCACAGACTGCGCTCATATGTGCAGAAATGTCCTAACGGACCTTCAGGTTGAAACTAGAAGGACAATCCAGAGTGCCACACTAAAAGAGTAGGACAGTCTACTAAGGGGCTCATTGAAATGCACATTTACAAACAAAAACTGTAAAAGTCACATGACAAGTTCTCCTGCAAAAATGTCACCAGCACACCAAAAATCCTTTCAGGATAAAAATGGTGTTCATTTAATAAGAACCATGTCAAGTAAAAACTTTCTTTCGTTCTTATTAAATGAACACATGGTTATCCTGAAAGGATTTTTGGTGTGCTGGTAACATTTCTTCAATTTATACCTGTTGCCAGCGGTGCCATCCGCAGTCACTACAAGCACCCTCCCCTGTCGTTGGTGCATCCGGTAAGGAGCGCAACAAGTTTCTTTCTATATTCAGCTTTCCTGCAAGCCGGCAGCCCGATTTTTAAGAATAGGATGGGCCACAGTGTATGCAGTGAAGTATAACAGAGTGGATAACGGTATCTGCTTTCCAATCTAAATGAGCCTGCAGAAGTCTGTAAAGGTGCCCATACACCAGGGGTAGAAAACCTCCGGCCCTCCAGCTGTGGTGAAATCCCATGAGGCATTGCAAGATTCTCACAGCCACAGACATGACTCCCGAAGAGAGATGCATCATGGGATTTGTAGTTTCCCCACAGCTGGGGGGCCGGAGGTTTGCTACCCCTGCCATACACCTATCAATAATCGTTCGGACATCGCCCACGAATGGTCTTTCGAGCGGTAATTGATCAGTTAATGGGAACCCAACGGGTTTTTTTTTACTCGACTCCTGGCTGAATTTTCTTAAAGGGTGAGGCTGGAAAACGTTTTTTGAACTGTAAGAAAATCGATGGAATTAGTGGCGTTATCGTATGGGAAAAAAAAAATCGCAACATGAACACTGCACATGCGCAAACGAAAATCTGTTCTGTCGCTCGACAAATTTAGGTGAGTTAGTATTGCTAACGAACGATAATCGACATGACATTGGTCTGTGCTTGATGGGCTATTTGAGCCAGAACCAAATGAGGGTTCTTGGCAGCAATGAAAATTCCAGAACAAAAATCGCAGATTGTATGGCCAGCTTATAAAAGGTAACCAACTCCTTTCTGGGGTCTGGAAGTGCCCCGTCATCAGGGCTTGCAGTGTCCGACATTATGAATCATACAAATGATAGACTGAATAGCTGTGAGGAACAGAAGAAAGAACTTCTACATTCATGTGAAAAAAGAAATAAATCTTGCGGAAATCGTTGTCTTTTTCAACATGTTTGAAAAGGAAAACATTAGATCTTCATTCAAACAGAATGCCTCCGAATAAAGGTGATCTACTTAAATGACACACAGCTGCGTGAGTGACAGCAGGCTCTGCCCATCTAGAGGCAGAGCCAGCTGTACCCGCCCCCTCCGTCCCGCCAGTCAGTCAGATTCCCGAGAATCTTCCAGACCAATGGAAGGAAGGATTTCTGATTTCAGGGCTGAATTCCTGATCCAGTAGGACAGGGATAACCTGGTTTTGGGTGTCAGGTGCATGGGATTGTCCAGCAAATGTGGCTTCTCGTCCCACGCAGCCGGAATATTCAGTTGAAACATGCCTACCATCAACCCAGAACGCTTGTGCAAAAGTGGAGAGTTTGCGAGCTCCTGGACTGCTGAGTCCAAACATGGTAGTGGAGATTCAGTTTATCTCTTGGAACAAAAAACACACTAGACCGAGTAGCATTTAGGAGTTGACCTAGATACTCCACAGTGATAAATCAGTTCCAGCACTGACGTCTGATGATTAACTATACTACCGAACCTTTGAAGAGTCTAAACTGCCGACTGAACGAGAGGGCCTGAGGCGATTGTTCCCTCGTCCAGATATACCACAACGGGAATTCCCTTTAAAAACATAGATAAAACTAGCACAGGAGCTAGCACCTTAGTAAATACTTGAGGTGGAGCGGACAGGCCAAAGGGAAGGACAACAACTGTTGTGTTGTGTGTGCACAGCAAAACGCAGGTAGCATTGAAGTGCTGGAAGGATGGGGAAACTATGACTGACCATGGGGAATCCATGTGTAATATGTGTGCTCAGATTAGAACAATTAGGTCCTTTAGAACCAGAATGGGTTGAATGCCTCCTTTTGGTTTGAATATAAACCTTAAAATTGTTCTACTTCTGGAACAAGGGTAATGACTCCTTGAGATAGGAGTTGTGCTAGAGCAGTTTGGCGTTTTGTTAGGAGTTGGGGAGATGTTGGCAGGTTTGACAAAATGAAGCAGGGTGGAGGCACGAACCTTACCCATGCATCTGAGATGCTGGTGGTCCAGGTGGTTGCAAAGGCCAAGCAGCACAGAGGATCAACCAATCCGGAAAACTACTACAAAATGAGCTCTCATGCCTCTGCAGTTAACAAAGAATCTTAATTAAAGAAAAAACATACCTTGATAAAAAAAAAAGAAAAGAAGAATGTTAAGTAAAATGGGTTTGCTTCTCTCTCAGGAGACAAGATATCCATTCGCCTACGTATACAAGCAAAAAAATAAAGCATGGTGGGAGTGGGAGGGTTAATATCCTGGCTGAGTAACCGCTTTTATTTATTCTATTCTCCTGTATACAGCAAGTGGGGCCACTTTTGCAGTGACAACGGTCTAAAATGGCATTTCCTTCATTTTGAAGAGATTTACTCTTAAGCTGCCCATACACCTTACAATTTATCTGCAGATTTTCTGTGGTCAGATGGAGAAGGTGCAACAGATTCCTCCATCTACGCTAACTGTGTGGATGGAGTAATCTCCACCTGGGCCAATCTGTTGCACCTTCTCCATCTGACCACAGAAAATCTGCAGATAAATTGTAAGGTGTACGGGCAGCTTTACTTTTCTGTTTCTTAAGGAAAGGAAGTGAACAGAAACCTCCCTAATTGGACAGGTGGGAAGAAACACTGGCAGCAGGTTTAACTATTCCCTACTCTATCCAAGATGTTGGATTTAGATATATTTTAGTCAAGGGTGATCAGCATTTTCTAAACAAATCAATAGTGCAGCTTGAACAAAGGCATGGTACAGTCGGCCTGACATAGAGGTCTTCCTTTCCCCCCAAACAGACTACTATGTAAAGAGAGACACACCACCTGCAGTTGTGGAAAGAAGGGATTCTTTACTGTTTCAGTACACGTTGGAAAACATACCAATACCACTGAAGGAAGGTATATGACTTACCAATTAAAACCTGGACAGACTTGTTGGCTTGCGTCACTTCGTAAGCGCTACGAATTTCAGAGTGTGTGATCCCTCCAATCACAAAAATAATCAGCTTAGACACCGGTTTTCGTTCTTCGCGGCTCAGTGTATTTTGTTTCTGTCGGGCACTAAACATAAACAGTAATGAGTGGTAGGGGAAACAGGTGTAAAAATTGTATTTTTGTTTCCTGTATCAAGAAATAAAACAGTGCAGCTCAATATGTAATCCTCAGAACACAAACTAAGGAAAAAAGATCCATGAAAATGTCCCTATGAATTTTTTTTATATGCAATAGTGATTCCTTCCGACTGAATAAGGCAAAATCCCCAAATTGCTATTTTGTATTTAGGTATTGTCCAGGTATTTCAATTTCCAGTTTAAGGTGCACGGATTCAAGTTAAGTCTAGGTGCATTAGTCAAGGCTATTAAAAGAAATTGCAGTCTTCTAAATGATTTCATGTTCGTTCGCAAATGGAAAAATTCCACCTGCTGACATTTATTCACAAGCTAAATTGGAAGCAGGAGTCAAATGCAAGTGTGTACCTTTTATCTTTCAGAGCTCTCCAGGTGCCCCAAAAGCCATGGTGCTCAAAAATTAAATATCCACCTAGCTCCAGACATGAGCCGACTACTGGTCAGTGAGGTCGCCCATTACAAAGATATTAAGGCAGGAATGAGCGTGCCAGAGCTCTGACCTCATTGCGGAATATACCAATTCCACATTGACCTTCCCAGGTTTTGAGGCTCTTGGGGGAGTTGCAAAGATGGTAGAATCTAAACCGTGAATAATGTTGAATTTGTCACTTTTTCTTTTTTTTATTGCAATGTTGCGTGTTTTTCTTTTGTACCATGCTGCTTGTAACTTTGAATGTCAGTATTTTCCGGTTACACCAAACTTTGCTGCTATTTTGTCTACTAGATGAACCCCATTCTGTCAAGGTATTGTAGTTAAACAGCTGGTCGGGGGAGCCATTGCTCTGAACTGATTGTAAAAAGATTAATGGCGAGAGTGAAAAACACTCATCCCCATAATTAGAGCCGACGTGTGACCGAGAACTGAGTGATCACATCCTGCTGATGGCTCAGTTCCTGATCCTCTCCCTGCAGAGAGTCGGGCACCTCTCCCCGCAGGGACTACCCCCTTCCCATCTGCGCTCCTCCACTGCTGACTGGAGGGACGAACAGGAGAGGGGGCACAGCACAACAAGCTATCAGGCAGAGGGGTGGATCCCGACAATATTGTTAGGTTCCGTCCCAGCTGCAGTGCGGCTCTGCGCTGTCAGCATATAGCGGCGCAGAGTTTTGGGTCACAGGAGGACATTAATATATGTCCTCCTGTGCGCCTAAAGAGAACTATGGCAAAAACAAAAAGGTTGGTCCTTTGTCCTCTTTTAAATATGTCCTCCTGATTACAGTGTGTGCTTGTGCCAGGAAAAGAGCCAATCTGATTGGTTTATAGGAATCGCAAGGTACAGAGCCAATCACAGTTATCAGGTAAATACTGCTGGGTACTGAAGATGACCGGGATTTGTGGAAAGCTTTGTTATTGATACATGAAAGATACAGGAGGAACACACACAAGTCAGGCACATAAACAAAGTACAACCAGTACTTGAAGACAGATCCACTGCACAGAACGTAATAATGTAACTAGGGGAGGGAGGTGTAGCATTGTGAGGATGGTGTAAGTAAAATTGGTAGGGATAGAATAAAAGGAGTGAAGGAGCCGAGGCTGAAATCACAATCTGTTAATACAGAAAAAAATTCAGAAAGGCATCCTGCTAAAGTGACTTTTGATTAGCCACCCATCAACCAGCTCCGACATTTAAAAAGGTCCTTGGTTTAAAATGTGTATGTGGCACTCCAGACACGCTCACAATGCCTGTGATCATGCGGAGTAGGACACCCCACCCATAAAATGTATACATATGTGTGTTAGTATGGCATACCCCCTCTGCCCATAGAAAATGAGGGAAATACTAATCTTCTAGTATTTTATATAGTAGAAAATAAAGACACAAATGCATGACAGAGTGAGTGTCAGTCAGAATTTCACAGTACTGGACATGGACGGAAAGGGGTGTAACATGCTAGTATAGGAGGTAGCTACACGAAGCAAAATGACATGTCCATGTTTGCCTGTCCTGCAAGAGCCTCAGAAAATAAGCTTGTTTTATGGAACCAATGTTACCAAGGTACAAATAAACAAAAAAAGAGAAAGCTGTTCCCAAAATTCTCCCACATGTGAAGACTGAGCACACCAAAGCATTCATTTTCCCAAATCTCCTTAAATGTCAGATTCTCATATGAAGTTATATCTCTTCTTTAAAGAAGAATTCCCGGCATGAATATTCCTAATCCATGCAGTGGGGATACCCAGCAAGGGTTAGGAGCTTGTTTTCATCTAGAGACTAAAGTAATAAAAATAAAAGGCTCATCTGGACCTCGGAGTCAGCTGGCTGCTAGACCTGTGAACAAGGCATGTCTCCTCCTCCACTCCAGCAATGGAATGTCTGTCCATTCGCAGGACCTGATGCCGCCTGCCAGCTCCAAGGTTCAGGTATATCTTCTTTTATTTTCATCCCCAGACGAAAACGACCACTTAACTAAAAATATGTATGGGCTAAGAATATTTATGTCTGGAGTTCTTCTTTAAAAGGAGAACTATGGGGTTAAGGCTTTTCCCCATTAGTTCTCCTTAGGGTAACGGGAGGACACAAACTAGCGTCCTCCCGTCTTCCTAGGCTCAGTATAGCGCGAGCTGCAGCTCGCGGTATACTGAGACGCCGCAGTATACCGCGAGCTGAAGAGGATCCCGACAATTATGTCTGGATCCGCCCAGCTGCGTGACTGACAGCTGGCTCTGCCTATCTAGAGGCAGAGCCAGCTGTACCTGACCCCTCCCCCGTCCGTTCCGCCAGTCAGCGCTGGAGGATCGGAGGGGGGAATCCAGAGAGCCGTGACAGGATCGAGAGGTGAGCGAACGCCGGTATGTGTTCGCTCACCTCCCGATCTACTGAGCCGACCTGTGACAGTCTCATTGTCACAGGTCGGCTAGAACTATGAGGTGAGTGAAAAGCACTTTAAGTTTTGAAGTATTTTCCGCCTTGTTAATGGCAGAGCCTGCAATAGAATGACATTTGAGCACACACTAAAACTACAAGCTTCATAGAATTGTTATGAATAATAATAGTAATAATTAATTAGGTTTATAACACTTCAATTTAACTTTTAGGCATTTCATAACAGCAAATGTGACACAAAAGCTTTAAAAAAAAGGCCATGTTTAAAAGGAATGATAAAGGTTACACTTACCTGACTGCCCCAGAACCGTTCCAAACTAGCGGACACTCTGAACAGTACGGCCACTCCTTGGAGTCTAATTTGCCCTCAAAATGGTCCTGTAGAAATTCAATGTAATCAGATGAAATATAAAACCAATACGAATTTTCATACAACTATCAAACAACCAGATGAGATAAGACGATATAGTTCAAGATTTCTGAAAACATAAATAGAAGTTCAAACATGTGAAACTTCTAAAATATGAAGACATTTAGGCAGCTAAGCATTGACAGTCTGGGGAATTAAAGAGTGGCACCTGAAGCCTGCAGCCGTCTTCTAAACTGAGAATAGGGAGCAGAGCGTGCCAACTATCAAAGGGTACACAAGAGGTATTTTGCCTTTTTCACTTATCTTATGTTTATGTACACACCCCCTAAATATGGCTGCACACAAATTCCCTACATAAGAAACTAACTTTTCTGGGCAACAAAGGTTTGTGAGAAGCACGTGAAACATCAACACAAATATCTGTAAGAATACTAATATACACCAAATATTAAGTTAGGTTTTTTTTTTTTTTTTTTAAAGATGCTTTTTATTATTTTATCAAAATTAGCAAAATGTTACAAATCAGGTCCCATAAAAAAGGGGAAAACCCGGGCAACATACCCAGTGACATAAACCACAAGAAAAAGATCCTAATGAGTTCACAGTCTCAGTACAAAGATAAATTACAGTCTCAATACAGGCATAGGAAATGCATGGTTACACACCATTATACAATGAACATTGGGAGCCAGTAGAGGAACAAGGAGCTCCAGGCCTTATACTAGAGCACGAAGTACCATTATGTAGGATCAGTTGTTGTAGCGGTAGAGGAGAGCCATGATTACGTTCGGTTTACCGCAAGTCAAGCACTCCTAATATGCATAGACCTGAATGCATGATTGTGTTTTGGGAAAGATAAATGACTCAGTTGAACTACTTAAGAGAAGCGCTTGCCTACATGCTGCTTACAAAACAAAGAAATCTGCATGCCTGTCACTAAATAAATGGAAAAAGCTGATAAATCAATATACATTTACATATTTTAGTTATAGATGATCAAATGATGCAGAATATCTACAGGGATTATGGATAAACTCTCTAATAGGAATGAGCTCAGGTTTGGACTGAACCTAAGCTCCTCCAAACTCGGAAAGGAAGCTCCTTCCATGCCACTCCATCAGCTGCAAAAGACAACAGCCTCACCGACCAGCAAGCTCTCAAAGAGAGCCCTAAGCATCAGTCTGCTCGAATATATAAAGGTCCGTGGACAGCTGAGATATAAAAATAATAAGCTCGGGCTACCAACTAAGATGTGGACCTCGGAATGGAAGAATTATCTCACCCAAACTATACAAAGCCTTCCAGCTCCAGGCCACAGAACAGAACAGACCTATTAAGAATCTTTTGCTTTCTCCACATTAGTCATAAACCCTGAAGGCCCACACCATGTGTATGTGAGAAACCCAGGTGATACATACAGACTGTCCACATTTCTGCCAGCCAAGGCCTCTTATATGTAAAACCTTGTTTTACACTTGTACAGAATTTCTACAACTGACCCGATCTTACCTCTATGACATCTTTTATCACTGGTGTCCATCTAGAAAGCTGGAATGTTTCTTCTCTTGATCTGTCCCTCCTGGCTGGTTTGCGCAGTGTAGACTAGAAGACAAAAGTTGATATGTCAGGAAAGTCAGGTTTTAGCTCTGCAACACATGGACATTACTACGTATTATGACTATTTACAAATGCTGCACCTACAGAAATATCCGATGATGCTTCCAGAAATCCCACGAGATCCTAACTTTCTGCAGTGAGCCGACAGACAACGCTACCATTGCTGCCCTAAAATCTACACCGTAAAATGCCATAACATAGGGGTAGAAGCATGTATTAGGGAGCTTGGTTTTAGATACAGCATTTTAAAATTTCATTAAAATGTATATCTATAGCCCAAACTTTCTTAGTTTTTGGATAGAAGGACTAAAGGGGATAGAGGGGAAGGACTAAAACCCCTCTCAGGTTTAACCCCAGGTCTGAGCATCGCTCAGCCTGCATGGTGCCACGTGGAATAGGGGGTGTGCAATTGAAAGGCTAGTTTTACAGGAAATGGGCAAAATGACATTGTGTCAGAGATGAACCTCTGAAAAAAATGCTAGTTGGCTGCTCATCTCTGGCCCACAAATCTTTGACTTTCTAACCTTGCATAATAGTTTTTTGGGTGGTGTCTTAGAGAACCTTGAAGCAACAGCCACAGAGCACAGCAAGGCAACCAGCCCATTTACACCAATGCATGTTTTGTGCGTTGCTGCACTGAGGTGCCATACATTATGAATGGCACCCCAATGCACCACTTTGTGCGGTAATACACTACCAAGTATTTTAGAGCACAGCGCAGATGGATTTTTGGCCCATTGTGGTGAGTTGGGCACCCAATTCCAATGAATAAGCTGCCTTTAACACGTGTACGTTAAACGCACCACAACAGCCCACAATGAAAAATTGCCATAAAATCAATTTTTCATTGGAGGGCACAGCATTTTGTTATAAAGCTTGCACTGCTGAAGCATTTACCTAGGTTGTTCCCAGTGTGAAGGTGGTTCTGGCCACCAGCAGGTACGACCCCTTGGGCTGTCTGGTTTTTCAGTTGAACTCCTGCAAGTGGCACCATAACCAGTTGGCAATTATCTAAACCAGAGTTGTGTCCTAAAAAGAACGCAGATAAAAGGATTTTATATTAAAAAGGTGAACTATGAGGTGAGTGAATTACACTCATCCCCATAGTTAGAGCCGACGTGTGATATTGAACCCTATATACACGTCAGCTCTATTGATCGGGAAGTGAGCGAAAACATAACGCCGCTCGCTCACGATCATCTCCATGCAGAGAGCGGTAACCGTCATGTCACTGGTACCCACAGGGATTAACCCCACCCCCTCCAACTCAGACTGGAGGGACCAAAGGGGGAGGTGGCAGGCATAGCTGGCTCTGCCTTTAGATAGGCAGAGCCGCTGTCAATCAGCCAGCGGGGTGGCTCTTGACAGCACTGTGTGGATTCGTCCCGGCTGCGGCGCTCTCAGCATTTAGCGGGCAATAGCCCGCTATATATTGAGTTTTGAGTCAAAGGAGGACATTAGTATATGTCCTCCCGTTGCCCTAAAGAGAACTATGGGGGGAAAAAGGTTACCACATAGTTCTCTTTCAAGTACAAAAACCCTATTCCTCTTTTGTTCAGTGGAGGACCCAGCTCTGCTTTAGATAATTACCAACTGGGACACCCCAAAGCAGTGCCACAACAGGGTGGGCAAAACAGAAGGTAAAATAGGATTTTTGCACGCACTGTAAAATCCTTTGACTGTCTGGTTATACTGCTGCCTACATGAGGAATGGGCACAGGCAACAAAAAAAGTCAGTAGTCAGCACAGGATAATCTCTCGCACAACCATCATACCTCAGTTTTGTAGCAAAGTAGAACTGAGAACATGAAAGAAACACTGAGGGTAGGGGCCTGTGTCCCCCATTGGACTCCAAGAAGAGGATTTTATAGTGAGTACAAAAATCCTAATTTTCTTTATCGTCCATTGAGGGGCACCGAATTCTTAGAAATCCTAGACCAGGGATGCCCACAAGGTCGATCGCGCAGCGATCACTGGTAGATCGCCATGTCCTCTCCTCCCGCCGCTTCTCTGGATCCCTGCTGCTCTCCCCAGAGGGGATCCGAGAAGAAGTGAAGGAACCGGCACGTCACTAGTATGTACCAATCCTCTGTGTAGGACATCTGGAGTGATCACTCCAGATGATCACTCCAGTGTTTGTAAATAACTGGGGACACATAGTACTATGTGTCCCCAGTTATAAATGAATGAACAGGAGGTGATTTACATCAATCTCTCTCTTCGACTGTCAGGACTGCCGTGGTGCTCTTCCCCCATACTCCCTGCCATCCGTTCTCACCCCACCATAATGCCTACATTGACAGTGGCCCGGTCTGCCTTCTCACAATATTCCATATCGCACTACCCCTCTCCGATGGTCCCAGTCCTGGGCAACCCGGCCTTCCCCCCAGGAATAGATAATAGTTTTCTTAAACTCGGCACCCCTGGAAAATCTAGAGCGCTCCACTTCCTGAACGGTACCTCCTGGCCCACAACGAGACCCTTGGCGTACTATGCAATCGCTCCATTCTCCTGAGATCTCCCCCCACCCCCCCGGCCCAACCCTCCAGAACCTTGTCCCCATTTGAATCTGAATGCTCCCGAGAGGGCCCGGCCCGCCATGTCTTATCTTTCTGCTATAAACTCCTGCTGTCCGATAGCACACCAGACGCTCAGTGGTTCCTCACGGGGTGGGAGGAGGACCTTGGAGTCCAGTTCACCCCAAGAGAACGCACAAAGCTGCTCTCACTGTCCTACCAATCCTCCATAAGCAATAAATACCAGGAGTCGGGATACAAACTGGTCACCAGGTGGTACAGGACACCACAAATTTTACACTCCATGTACCCCCAGACCCCTGCTGGCGTTGTGACGCCCCATCAGCAGACATCCTCTACTTATTTTGGTCATGCCCCTCACTCTGTGCATTTTGGGACCAGGTCCACGCCACCAGTTCACTGACCTCCCAGTTCCTCGAGACCTGGCCTTCTTCCTCCTGCATCATAATGACTTACCGGCTAAGGCCTACAAACGATCTGTTGTGCGCCACCTAGTTAATGCAGCCCGAGCTTGTGTCCCAGCCCTGTGGAAGAATTCCGAACCCCCCACCGTACCCCAATGGCTTGATAGGATTCACGACATTTACCTTATGGAGGACCTTACCAGTTCCCTCCATAACGCCCCCGACAAATTCAGAAAGACCTGTTTTTATTGGATTGAGTTTCTCAACTCCCCAGCCTATGAGGCCCTACGTCAAGGATCAGTAACGTGACTTACCAAGCTAGCACCCCATTCTGGTTCCCCTACCGACCCTCTAACCCTCTCCCTTCCCCCCTCCTTTTCGAACCTCTCCACCTCCCCCTGGAATATTCCCTTCCAGACCACTGATACTGCAATGTGCCCCGACCCGTAGAAGGGATCCAGGCCCCCAGTTCACAAATCCGGTCCTAATCCAGGCCCGCTCACGACACTGAGGCCGCCCAAAGGGGGTCTCACATCAGAACCCCCTCCACAATCATTTGGGTCTGGGTCCTGACATTTGATTCCCCTTCTATTTTTCATTTGTTATAGTTATATTGTTTTGCATCTCTGTCCGCAACTTAAGTCTAATTTGTACTAATGATACCATGCATGTATTTCATATTTGGATACACTTGTGGAACAGTATATATGTACACGGAAAACACAAAAACTCCTCTTTAAATAAATAATTTATTTTAAAAAATAGTCAAAATGTGGCTAGCCAAGAGTAGGGTGCATTCTATGTAAAGTAAGGGGCTGGGATAGCTATAAACTGTACTTCCTGCCTTTTTCCCCCCAATAGTGGAAGGCGAGAACCCCAGTTAGATTTTTCTTTTCAGTCTGTGTACCTGTTATAGTTTTTCCCCCTCATTTCCTGTCGAATAAAACGGTCGTGACCAGGACCGAAAGTGATGGGAAATTGGAGCCCTGGACAGCAATGGTCACCAGGACACAAGGTGAGTGGTAGCACTACAAAATCAGGCAGGAGTTCTAATCTTTCCGAACTCAATATAAAAAAAGCAAAAAAAGCTTTTGGCTTGTCCTAAACATAAGGGGCATAGTCATAAAGCAGTGAATCTGACATTCACCAAACATTTACTGCAGGTGAATCATCCAGGTGCTGGTGTTTTGAAATTACAGTGATTGCTTTGCCAACAGTAAATGTTTTGCGAAAATCACATTCACTGTTTCATAACTATGCCCCTTAGTTTTGGGGATAAACCAGCCACTAAAGACACTACAAAAGTAAGGGATTCTTGAGGACACTATTCTTATATTTCTGGAGCGCAATGTATGTGGTTGTGGTGGGAAATGATTTCACTAAGCCTCCATTAACCCCGTAATTCAATTTGCTGCCACTACATGACAATGACATTGCATTTAAATGCAAGGGCTATGAACCAGAAAAGTGGCGTTATGAACGTATGACTACTGGTGCAATCATCCTCCACCAGTACCTTACAGTTTTATGTCGCTGAAGCCTTCATGTGTTACTACTGCTCCTATGCGTTATCCTACATAAACCACCAGCAACTGCAGCTCTATATTATGGGGGTATACCATAGTAAGACAGAAGGGAGCAGAGGATAGTGGATGGGGTTTCCATGTCTCAATGCTAGAAATTATTTGTTACTAGTCACACACAGAAAAGTACTTCAGAGGCCAGGTCGGAAAATAGAATTTGATACCTGAAAAACCTGGATGGGTTTTCAGGAAATAGGTGCAAAATAATAGTACTCTTTTCTATGATGTACCGTATTTTTCGCTCCATAAGACACACTTTTCCCCCAAAAGGCGGGGGAAAATGTGTGTGCGTCTTATGGAGCGAATCCCTATTGCCCGACGCCCGGAACATGCAGTTTCGGGCACCGGGCGAGTCGTTTTTTGTACATTTAGCCCTGCTAAAGCAGAGCTAAAATGTACAGTGGGAGCCGCTGCTCGTTTAATACAAGTGATCTAATCAGATCACTTGCATTAAAACCAAGCAGCGGTGGAGATTGAGTACGGTGGCGATTGAGTTTCTCCTTCCACAACTTCCTGCCAGAGGGTGGCTACTTTTCTTCTCCATGCTCCCTATGTATGCTGAAAAGTAGCCACCCCCTGTGCTGGTTCATGTGAAGGACTACAAGATGCTGAGGGCGTCTCTTCTCAGTCTCCGCCCACAAATCCTCCCCTCTAGACTCTGCAAAGAGCTGGGATTTCTTCAGCTCTCCCACTCCAACATATGATCCTTGATTTCTCTCCTCCTGGCTCACCAAGGAAGGAGTGTGTGGGGAGCGGCTTGTGAGAAGATTCAGCATGTGCCTTATACTTTCTTCTGAGTCTCAGCTCACATGCTGAATCTGGTCACCCAGTCACAGGGGATACGACTCCTACATTTGAAATAAAGTTGGTTTTCTGTGTAGATTGTTGTAAACTTGATGTTTGTTGTAAATGTGATTGTTGTAGAGCTGTAGTTTTGATAATTCAGAGCATTGCAGAGATTACAAGCAGTGAAACTGTTACAGTGTGTATAGTGAGGAGATGGAGGTAAATAGTAATCTATTTATATACATTTCATGTACTACAGATAAAGAGCTATATGGGCTTATACTGTATACAGCAGTAAAATTTACATAATAGAATGGATCACTTTTTGTGCATTGTGTCACTACAAAGCAAGTTGATTAGGCATCTAATGCATGCTTTTGGCATTCACAATAAAGGACCAAATTGAACTTAAAAGACGACAGGATGAAAAAAAAGCCTGATCACAGTGAACTTCTATTATGCAACGGGTTACTTAAGACGTATTCTTAATTGGTTTGAGTTAATAGAGTAAGTGGAGTAAGGTGAATATGTTTCTTGAAGATTTAAGCTACCCATACACAGCTTGAAGTTCTTAAAGCCAAACTCCTGGAAAAAATGTTTTTAATTTATACACCGCACTGGGTGTGATCACTAAAAAGCTGTATGTTATATGTGGAGGGCTTCTGCTCCTTGCAACACACCAGCTCCTATCCAAAACACTCAGCTTCCAGGCATGGCAGGGAGTGAGGGATGTAACTAGAGCATTAAAGTGCTCTAGTCGCATCTCCACCCCTCCTTGCTACTTACTCATTCACAACGTGCCTTGTATTTTACTCAAGTAATACAAGGTGTTCTGTGACATCACATCCCCAACCCCTCCAATCACAGAACATCTTGTATTCTTTGAGAAAAAGACAAGGAAGGGAATTTACCAAAACCGGAGCAGACAAAATCTGGAGCAGCTGTGCATGGCAACCAATCAGCCTCTTTCTTTCATTTTCAAATCTTAACTGAACAAACTGATGAGAGAATCTGATTGTTTGTCATGCACAGCTGCTCCAGATTTTCTCTGCTCCAGTTTTGACAAATTCCCCCCCAAGGTATTTTGTGAATGAGCAGGTAGCTCATGCAGACAGAATGCACAGTGCCGGAAAGCAGACTGGGGAAACCAGGGCATACGTGCCCTTCAAACATAATAATATATATGCATATTTATGCATAATAAAACAGATTTACAGTATTTTGTAATTTTCCTGTTCAAAGAGCCTTGTGCATGCTTACATGCTCTATCAGTCTATGAGCAGTTGATACATGTGCACACACCAGGATTTGTTGTTATAGTTGTACTGCAGTATACACAGTTTGATTCTGAACTGACCTGAATCTCCAGCAAAGACAGTCTTAAAGGAATAAGGAAAGCAAACATTAGAAAGGTTAGATCAAGGTGCAAGAAAAGAAAGCAAAAAAGAAAAAAAATTATTATGAGTGACTGATCTTTCAGGGGTGCATGTCCACTGTCCAGCTCAGTGTCAGACCACGAATAACACTGATGAAATCAGAGCAGACAGTAAGCAAGAGATAAACCGTGCAGCTTTTTGCCTTGTTGAGTTCAAGTGCTCAGATGCAAATTACACTTTAGACTGACTGTGACATAAACATGCATGATTGTGCCAGCTAACCATGCATATTCAGGCACTTGGCAGACACTTGAGGTGATGCTTTAAATCACAGGGAAAAATTAATAGCTGGCTGGAAAAATCCAACCTGGGAGATGGAAACTTCCCCTTAAAAGAGAACTGTGGCAAAACCTTTTTTTGCCATAGTTCACTTTTTGGTCACAGGAGGAAATTTACTAATGTCCTCCTGTGACCCAACACGCAGCATACAATGGGCCATTGCCCGCTATATGCTGACAGTGCACAGCCGTACTGCAGCCTGGAAAGATACCGACAATATTGTCAGGATCCATCCTGCTGCCTGGTTGCCATCTGGCTCTGCCTCTCTAAAGGCAGAGCCAGTTGTGCTTGCCCCCTCCAGTCAGTGCTGGAGGAACAAAGAGAAGAGGGGGGAATCCCTGCAGGGAGTGGTGACAGTCATCACTCTTTGCAGGGAGAAGATCGGGAACTGAGCAATCAGCAGTATGCGATTACTCAGTTCTCAATCGATAGAGGCGACCTGTGACAGCTTCAGTGTCAGATGTCGGCTCTAACTATAGGGCTTAGTGCATTTCACTCTCCCCATAATTCTCCTTTAAATCAGTTGCCCCTTGGCGTCTGTAGATTACAACATGTCCTTATGCATTCAATTAAATTTGAATCCCACTATTATTAGCTCCATCTAGCAATGATCCATTCATTTTTCTATCCATGGGAACCGTTAGAAAAAAAAATCCTACCGTTTACAGATCTCTTAACGAGGCTGCCTTGCAGTCATACCTTACCTTTGGGACAATCGGAACACCAATATATTTCCAGTTTTTTAACACATCTCCATCGCTCTCTATCTTGGCATGTTGTATAAGTCGGTCTAAGTTCTCCTGTGTTGTCCCTTTGGATTTCAGCAAACAAAATTATGTAAGAATAGTTTCTCTTTTAAACCAACTCAAATGGCACATTTAACTATTAAAATAAATGTAACAGTTTGACTTAAGCAAATAAATAGGTGTGCATATACATATAATCTGATACACACGCATAACAAATAAGAAACTATTTATATACAATAATTAGGCCACTTGTCTCCAAGCCTAAAACCATACCGAGCAGCAAGGAATCTACCTATAGACAGATATACGGAATAAAATAAGGGAATGAACACCTCCTAGAGGAGAAATATAACCCACAGCAAGGATATCAGACTACAACAGAACTAGCAAAACATCCCCGAGAGGGAAGGCCAATGCCACATAATGGTTCTGCAAGTATGAAAGCTTTTTATTTTCTCAATTAACATCCTCTGGGGCACAAAGACTACAGTGAACATTCCATAAACATAAAACACACAAAGCCTACTGTATCTCCAAGAACAAAAAGAAAACCTTTCCCTACATTCCACCTTGATGTATAACATGTATTGTAAATTAAGACACTGTAAGAGGTTATCACTTTGGCATTACTTAGTAAATAGTAAGAAACTCCAATATTTTCACGTAATTCACAACTCAAGTTTGTCACTCAAGTTAGTCATAGAACATGCACTTTGTAAAAGTCAATGTGTAATAAGTACCCTTGGTGTGTTTTACCACATCACAAGTTCCCCATGACATGCAAACATAAATTACTTTGACCCTTTAATTGTATAAATAAAAGTACACAGCTAAAATACTTCCTCAATTCTGCATTATAAATATGATTAATGGCTTAAACACTGAATGAATCAAATAATACCCAGGAAGACTACCAGATAATCTTAATAAGCTGGCTCATGTAAGAGAGGTATTAATACTACTCACTAATATTTTGAGTGAATCTCTAGGCAAAACATTTTTTAGGGCTGCAACAACTAATCGATTATGAGATTAGTTGGTTGGGAGAGAGAGGATGATCGAGAGAGAGAGAGGGGGGAAGAGAGAGAGAGATTTTTTTTTAATGCAACTAAATCGAAAAAATAAAAATCGGGCAACGATTCAATTATGAAAAATCCCTAACATTTTTTTTTGCTTTAGTTTTGTATAGAGCGGTGAATAGTTAGACCGTCTGTCACATTTTTACTGCTGTGTTCCCATTGAGGAGATTTAACCCCCCCATTTGTCCTGGCAACCATACTGTCACTGAACAAGAGAGTGAGGGCAAATGCAAACATCTTAGCGCTGTTCCTAGAACAAGAAGTATGGTGAAGTCTTCCAATAGGAGCATCTGTTCCTGGGGCAACTGACTAAGATGGGGATTTCTCCTCACTTTAGGAGATTCCCCCGATCTTCCTGTCTGGCCTCACATTTCCCATCTATTATTTAGGGCCCATTCACACTTGTCTGTCTCGATGCAGCAAAACTCTTGCATTTTGCTGCACAAAAAAGCAAGTCAAGTAGAAATCCCATTTATTCCTCTGTACGTGGTTCACATCTATGTGCTGCAGTTTGGTGTAAAAGTCAAAAGGGAAACTATGGGCCTATTCACATTAATATGTGTGCATTACCATACACATCAAGTCTGTTTGAGTTACGTAGCAGGGGCTGTTCACTTAGCAAACCCAGGGTTCACTTGGTAAATAAGGTATTCACTTTAAATATGTAAATATTTAAATAAACGGAAAATTATAAAAAAAACAAATGTTTATCTGCACATACGTTGGTTTTCAAAAGGTTCACGCAATAAACTAGCATTCACTTAGCAAAATGAACAGCCTTTACTCCATTATTAAATCAAGCCCCAAAAGTCTCATGTAACATGCAGGGTTTTTTTTTAAACCATTGGAGATTGATGCAATTTACTTATGAACTGTTTGTCCCTGCTAGATATATCTACCTCCATTCCCTGAAGAAGCTCCCTCCCAAACGCATCAGACACTACATGCCACAGGAAACGAATTATATGGCATGTGATCCATGTAGACACCTTCTGTGCTGCGATAGTTAATGATCGATAGATAATGTGGGTGGCTGGGTACCATTAGGACACTATGGGATATGCTTTAATAAACAATGTTTTTATGTTCATGTTTTGTCATAGCGCCTCTAAAATCCCATTTTGGTTTGTTCTTTTGTACTATTTATCATTGGGTGTAAAATACCACTAGGACCGAACCAAAAAAATGTAACCCTGTATGCATTATGTTAATGTGATCCTTAGCTATTTACAGAGGGTATACATATCTGTACAGCAATTGGGATGCTCGGCATACAGTGTGCAAAATAATTATATGATCCCCTGCAGATTTATAACATTTGTATCATGTGTTTTGTCTGGATTTTTGGTTGATATTCTATCATTTAAAATACACCTATGATAAAAATTGCAGACCCTTCATTTCTTTGTAGGTGGGCAAAATTACAAAATCTGCAGGGGATGAAATCATTATTTCCCTCACTGTATGTCACATTGCTGTGCACGTTATTGATCTATGTTGGCTATCACAGGGGGATAAAAAGACTATAAAATTGTGTTATTTTGTTTCGCTTTGAACTTTTTTTTTTATTTGTGGCTTGAGGCAAGTACTAATAAATCTACAGCATTAGATCACAACACCCCTAATAACTTACCGTTTTCCACAAAGATGTACAGAAGGATGGCTCTAATCTTGTCATAATTCTCCAGGTCTTTATTCATCAAAACTGGCAGCAAAACACGCATGTGCTCTTTCACCTTCTGGCCCTCGGCATCTTTCCCTAGTGCCAGATCCTGCAATACACAGTGCCAAGGTAAGAAGTCCATAGCAAAGTTTAGTAAACTCCGAATATCTCTGGTTGTGCCCACTTGGTGTTTTTGTTTTAAATTAAGTTTAGTTCAAGCTTTTAAAATACTGGAATATGTTGCAGATCATTAGATTTTGCAGGAAGCTGTACAGATGCAGATTAGCAGAATTTCTTGGACAATTTTGTTTTGCTCGTAGTTCACTCTTACAGTAAACCCGTCAGGGATATCAATGTGTCCACACAAACAGTACAAAGTGATTTTCATAATCCTTTAAACAATGTATGTACTCCAGAACAACCCCTGGATACTGGAGGCATACTATGCACATAGGGGCAAGACATGAGCCCAAGGCCATAATACAGCAGTCCTATGCCAAAGCATAGTCATTGGAGGATAGACCCTAAAGCTGAACTCTAGAATAAGATAATATTATCTAAATACAGGAGGCATGTGAATTCTTACTTAAATCTTGGTGCACTTTGCGTATTTCTTCCAGATCTGTGCAGTAATCCTGTGTAAAACTACGAGCTTCCTGTATTAGGACCAGTCGCTGCTGCTCTCTCTCCTTGTGCAGTGACTGGTTTTGTATATGCCCCTCCTATAGTTTTTTGCAGCCTGTAGCGGGAGGACCTGCTGGATTCCTCCCATGGCTCTGCTCTCTGTACAGGCTATGTGCAGCAAAGTGATGCTTTTACAAGTTAGTAACTGGCCCCTTCAAACCTTAACAAATGCATTTATAACTTGTGCATTGATATAAAATACAAAAATAATGGCAGCTCTGTAGTTATTAATAATTATATGTATTTTTTTTAGGGCTGCGGAAATTAACGATTAATCCCTCGATTAATCGTTCATTTTTTTGATCGATCAAAATCATTTTGATCGATCAAAGTTATTTTGATCCGTACTCACCTCTCCACCGGCTTCCGGGTCTTCCGTCGGAGATCCGGTGACGAAACTTTTTACCGGAAAGGTTTAATCTGCTCAATGGAGCAGATTAAACCTTTCCCTGCAATTGTTTTTTTTTTTTTCCTTTTCTGACATCGGGAGCCGCGGCCTGACCGTCAGTCAGAAAAGAAAAAAAAGGCATACGATTGCATAGCTAGATTCCTATTGGCTATTGCACTTTGCAATAGCCAATAGCAAACTAGCTAATGCACCCGCCCACTGCTGCTGTCAATCAGCAGAGGGGGACCTGAATTTTTCTATCAGGTCCTCTTCTGGTGATTGAAAGCAGCAGGGGGCGGGTGCATTAGCTAGTTTGCTATTGGCTATTGCAAAGTGCAATAGCCAATAGGAATCTAGCTATGCATTCTTATGCCTTTTTTTTTTTATTCTGACAACTGCAACTGGCAGAATACTAAAAAAAAAAAGTCTGCAGATAGCAAAGAAGCTATTGCTTCCTGTGCTATCTGCCATCATTTCAGGGGGGTGCTCTCTCCCAGCACCCCCTAACCCTCCCCTCCACGGATGGGGGGGAGAGGGCACCTCCCTGAAATGAGAGGGACACCTCCCTGAAATTGCTTATTTCAGGTTGGGATCCCTGGCATTGGCCTATACACATACAGCACAGCAATGAAGTAATAAAATGAACTATGATCACACTAATCCAGCACGTTATTATTATTCTGAGTTGCCCCACTCAAGCGGCGGCCATATTGAGTGGGGCACGTGAGATTAATAACGTGCTGGATTAGTGTGATCCTAGTTCATATTATTACTTCATTGCTGTGCTGTATGTGTCTAGGCCAATGTAGTTGGATCTGTATGTGCGTTATAATTAATCGAAATTAATTGATTAAAAAAATTTCGATTAATCGAACAGGAAATTTGTAATCATTACCAGCCCTATTATTTTTTTTTTAACCCAACAAGTGTAGATACCTGAATTTGACTGATATTAGCCTTTTGCAATCCCCTATAGGGCAGCACTGGGAGAGGGAGGGACAGGACTGTAAACTATTCAGGTGTACTGAAGGCAAATGTACTGACAGAAGAAGATGCTAATAGGAGGAAAGGGCAAAGTGGTGCCCTCATCAATCTTCTGCTGCACTTTCACTGTCCAGTCAGCAGGCTAGGGATGGAGGGATGACACCGCTGTATCTCTTCTATAGTCTACAACTGTAAAAGAGATAGTAGTGTGGCCTGCCTGGCTGTGTAAAACTCAGAACTGGATAGACAAAAAACACATACTTTGTCAGGGATAACAGTGTTTTAATATATGTATTTAATCTGTGCATTTATCTGTCTGCCTTTAAACAGGAGAGGCCAAGCACAAGCAGAAAAAAATTCAGAGTTAGGACTTACCGGTAACTCTATTTCCATTAGTCTTCCAGGACAGCATCACGAGATGGAATCTCCTCCCCCACACACAGGAAACACGTCAATTAGCTAGCTAAACTTAGGTCTACTAAGGATAATGAAGTTGACATGAAATGCTAAACGTATTACTTGTTTGCAGCTACACAAGAAATTATCCAACAAAAATTTTAATGTAACAGTAGTTGTATAGGTTACCCTACATAAACAGGCTTACACTATTAGGTTTGCAACTTAACATGGTTCACATACCAAAAATTGTCATTGCCATACTTTTTTTTTCTTGTCACGCACCCACAAATTGTTCTAGATGTTTATTACAAATGTGAGCAGT
The DNA here is from genome assembly GCF_000935625.1 of Nanorana parkeri. Taxonomy (NCBI): domain Eukaryota; kingdom Metazoa; phylum Chordata; class Amphibia; order Anura; family Dicroglossidae; genus Nanorana; species Nanorana parkeri. The sequence continues at coordinate 434,048 of NW_017307614.1, forward strand.
GGGTGGGTGTGCATCTAAGCGCACTGGCGGAAGTGACGTTTCCTGCACATTCCTCCAGTTTCCAGGGCTGAGGGATACAGCACAGAAGATCAGTGGCGCAGCTTCCAGATACCAACCATGCAGTAGCCAGTTCAATAGCGGCTGAAGTGCGTTGTCAGCCCAGCAACAAAAATAATGCTATAAATCTAGGCAGCAGGATCACCAGGTCATTTCTTTGCAACTACATGACTTTTATATATAAATAATATTCTGAATACATAAGAAGCAATTTATCAATAACAAACATACATACCTGTTCAACTTTACAGAGCTTCTCAAGATTCCCCTTGTATTTCTGCATGCAATCCTCAGCTAGATTGATATGCAATGTTTGCTGTAAAATGGTAAGAAATGGAATGAAAGAATATTACTACAAGTTATTTACTACATTATATTCTTATAGTATACAGAAAAAATATGAACTGATAAAATGTCAGTAGAATACAAGAAATGTAAAATATGCCTTCTTACCTTGTTCATCTGTTTTTTGATATGTGGCATCTTTTTCATGAGGTTGGACAAATTACCTATGCTAAGCTGTTGAGAAAAGTAAAAATAGGTAATGTTCACCACCTAAAACTTTAAACAAAGGTAAACACTTTCCTGCTCTTTTAAAAGTGTCAGGGTATAAATGTATTTTGGGAAAACTGGTGATCTGCTATAAGAGGCAAGCCTGGAACTGGAATTAAGATTATGTTGTGGGTGGGAGAAAATGGTGAGGAACACAAAATGTAGACAACATGCAGTAGTTGTTAGCTGGAGGGCTGAAAAACGACTGGTACATGGCTGAAATATTTGGGTAATCAGAGCTGTGGCAGGCAAGCTGTTGACAGAGGCTGTACAAAATAACCAAGCTTACACTTGGCAGTACAGCACACCTTTGCACTTTGCGTTGACAAATTCAGTACAACGTTGAGCCCCGTGTCCAGCCAAGTACATGTGGCCTTTTCACACTTGTTCTGCGCACTTGGACACTGTAGCAATAAGCTTCAGTTAATATGTTCCCAGATCTTGTCCCCTGTAGCAGGTCCAAATTTCCCAGCTACACCTTGGCATGTCCAGGGTCCCTAACCATCTCCTGTGGTATGTCAGCAATCTTTGATAATATTCAGTATATGTAACACTACAGAAGACTATGTGTGGAGGTGCAGTGGAGATCCCTTACAGATTGTAAGTTGACCACAACTAGAATTATGGGAAGGCACAATAGGGGGAATTTATCACAACTGGAGCAGACAGAATCTGGAGCAGTTGCCTATGGCCACCAATCAGCTTATCTCTTCAGTTTGTTCAGTTAAGATTTGAAAATGAAAAAAAGAGAAGCTAATTGCTTGCCATGTACAGCTGTCCCATTTTGTGTCTGCTCCAGTTTTGATAAATTCCTCAGTGTATGTTCAGTGAATACTTATGTTCAATGTTGCATGTTTATCTTATTGTACTTTTTGTCATTACATTCTCTACCATATTTTTGTTTTAAAAAAAAGAACAAAAAAAGGAAGAAAAAAAAAAGGAAGAGGTAAAACAGCCCCCCTTTCCTTTAAAAACTTAGTATTACCTTGCCATCTGTTTCTTTTTTGGCAGAAGAAATTTCTTTAACAAGTTTTGGTAGCTCCCTGAAAAGAAAATTAAAATACAATAAGGAAATCTTACTAATGCTTTGAAAACAAATAAATAACCAAAACACAGACGTTTAAAGGTTGAACTGTTAAAAGTGACAGTCACAAATCTTTTCCTCTTCCCCCATGCTGCTTTAAGGACTTACCTTAAATGATGCCTCTTGATCCGATCTTCTTCATTCCACTTGTATTCAGGAGTCCCTCCAGCGCTGGTACCAGTCTCTGATCCAGCGTAGACTGCTGTCTCTTCCTGTCCCACAGTGTCTGTCCAATGTGCACGCTCATGGCTGCGTGCATTCACCTCCACTGTGTCTCTCCTCTTCTCCCCGCCAAAGATCTCTGCTGCGCATCATCTTCAGACGGGAGCGAGTGGCGGAGACGGAAGCACTTACCTTTTTGGTAACTTTAAAAAAAAATGTTTTTGCATACATCTACTGCCTGCTAGGAGTAGATATATGCAAAGAAAACCCGAGAGTTTAATTCTACGTTAAGTGTTGGATCAACGGTCATCGATATAAAACTGAATTTCCTCACTCTAGACCTGAAGCACCTACAACTGTCCGTGACCTGAAAATTTCCCTGTGCAGAAAGTGCCCAAATTGTCCTACCAGTGGAGACGATGAACACACCACTAAAGAGTAAGTGAAATAAAGCATTACTCATAAATGTGACTACTGTTTTAAGCTCTTACTTGCATTTCAGTTTGGTAAACCAATAGTCAGTTCAAATGAACATCTGCACAGAAGGAAATCTAAAACCTCTATAAATATATCCTTAATGCAGCAGTGTAATGAAGCCTTTTTCAACCAGGGTGCCTCAAAATTTTCACTAGCGCCATGGAAACGAATAATGCTAATCCAGGGAGGGTTGGATCCATACAGAAAAGAATGGAAGTTCTTCTTCGTAAGGCCTGCTTCACCTCCCGCCCTCTGCCATGCTGCAACAGGGCTTCTGATGTGAAGGGGGGACTCTGATGTGAAAGAAGGGGGCTCTAAAGTAAAGGGGTCTCCTGATGTAAATGGGGGCTCCGATGTGAAAGGGGGGATGCCGATATGAATGGAAAGGTGGGTCCTGATTTGAAGGGGTGACTCTGCTGTAAAAGGGAAACACCATTTATTGTTTTTCTGTGGGGTCTTCCCTTAAAATACATGCCAGACCCTGAGATCTGGCATGAGGGTCTGGTATGGATTTTGGAGGGACCATACATCGTTTTTTTAAAATGGATGTTTTTTACATTTTAGAGTGGGTGCCTCAAAATTTTGCATACTTTTAAAAAGGTGCCATGACTGGAAAAAGGTTTGGAAATGCTGGTGTAATGTATCTAATGTATAAAACATGAATACATACTCTAAGACATCAGCGATATGTTTGTGACGAATTTTTGCCCACAATTCGTCAGACTCATCTAATCGACCTTCTTTGTCTTTTATCCCAAGGGGGGTGTCTGTTTGATACCTATTAAACATTACGAAAAAAATGGGTTTTCACAATTCAATTAAATAGTATGCATGTCAAATAGACATACTGCTAAATGCAGCAAATAAATCATATACAGCCAGAGTACTACACAATAACACAATTTCTGCTACAGCATTGTCTGTCCAGCATGATCAATCATCCTTCAGTTATGAGCAAAAACTATATAAGTACTGAAGATTTTACACAACCCATGTAACTTCATAGCATGTACAGTGGTACCTCGGTTCACAAACTTAATTGGTCCCACGATTCTGGTTGCGAACCGAATTGGTTGTGAACTGAATCACATTTTCCCATAGGGTTCAATGTAAATCAGATTAATCCATTCTGAACCATAAAAAAAAACAAAAAATAAACCACAAGTTTCTTTTTACCACCATTCTTGCTCTGCACATTGTCACCTTCAATAACGCTCTGCACATGCTTGTCACGTTCATTAACGCTCTGCACATTCTTGTCACCTTCATTAATGCTCCGCGCTTTCTTTTTCCCACCATGCTTGCTCTGCACTTTCTTGGGAGCCATGCTGGATTTAATACAGTAATACTGTACAGTACTATGCTACAAAGCACACAAAAAAAAGCTTCACAGTAAGTGTCCACAGCCCTGTCTGCAACCGCAATCTCGAGTACAGGAAGCCACGACCATGTGTCAGAGCGGGGAAGATGGCCGTGGTCATGTTCGTCACCCGAGGCAGAGTTTGTTCGTGAACAGAGGCGTTCGTGAGCCGAGGTACCGCTGTATATGTATGAATTGTTCAGTCAGTTATTTTACAAAAATGCACATCTTGTTTGCAAACGCCATTGGAGAGATTTATCGAGCCACGTGCAGTATATGTAAATCAGGTGCCTACGAATTGAAAAAGGAAGCTCCGACTTCATTTATCAGTTTTGCTACTTCCTGCCTTAAAGCTGAACTCCAACCTAAAGAAACATTGCCTATGACAAGAACATTTATTCTTACTTAAAACTTGGTCTCATTTGTCTATTTCTCAGGTCTCTGCAGTAATCCAGAATGAAATAACATTTGCACGTTGCCTCTGAGGGATTTTTCTGTAATAAAGACTGCTGCTTTCTATATTTGTGCAGGGTGACTGGTCGTGTATACGCACCCTGAGGATTTTCTGCAGTAGTGGTCTCACTAACAGCTCTGCTTTTAGTGCATGCAATGCAGCACAGTGATCAAGCCATCAGTAAGTAAGATGACACAACAAAAACAAAACTGAGTAATGATGGTTGGAAGCGGGGCTATACAGGGGCTGGCTCACCATTTTTCTAAGTTTGCTAGTGTCCCAATCTTCTGTAGGAGGCAGTAGAACCCAATGTCTATGTCCCTCAATGGACAAAGAAAATGGGAGTTCAGACTATTCAGACTTCACTGGCTACATGTTAATTTCAGATCATTGGTAATAGCTAGTTAGGTTAAAGGGTATGTTCACTTTCTCACAAAATGTGAGACTCACACAGGTATGTGCAGTGGAGGCTGGGAGAGGTGGTGGGGTGTTCATTTGCTTACATTTTGGGAGACAGTGAACTTACCCTTAACCTTGTGGATAATATCCCCATAATGTGCACCTTTAAAAACAATTCAGCAATATCAGCTCACAGGTCCCCTTTAATATGCAAAGCTTTCCTAAAAAAAAGCTATGGTATTAAAAGATCTACAGGCAGCATAAAATGTACTAACATCAGTTTTTCTGCAAACATTTATTTTAAGGAAAGGAAAAATATAAAAGTACTTACTTGTAAACATCATCTTCAATAGGCAAAAGATCATAAATCATTGCTTGAAAAGTTAGTTCATGCAGTAGTGTAGAAACTGGATCAAATCCTCTGTCAAGTATGAGTAACTGGGCCGGAGTTTTCTCC
>NW_017307614.1:439065-453015 GCF_000935625.1 Nanorana parkeri
ATCCAACAAGTATTCTCTAGGAGAATAAATGGTAATTTAGAAAACTAGTCACTTGCTGGGTGCTAGTTGGCCTATGGAACACAACAGATTGATCTGTGAATGTTATCAGATGCAGGTTTCTATGCACTATTTTCAGGTTTTGCTTCCACATAGTCAGCTTTCATCGGCAGGGCAAGACACTTATCTGTTATGTAACTTTGTTTACGTATATTACTTTTGTGTGCTGATTTTGTAATTTCCCCAAACTAATGCTGTGAAAACACTAGTACTATATAAATGAGAAACATTAATTCCCCAGGAGAAGTAGAAACTATTTTCTCAGTTGTGTTGTACCGAGTTCTATTAAATATTTTCTGTGTACATTATTTTAATTCATTATGATCAAAGGAGATTTTCTGTGCTAAACTTCAAGTGTGCCTAAACTCAGGAGTTAAATCTTAAAAATGCATTCAAGTCACTTAACCATTAGCAAAAATGTATCTTATTTCTGCATGGCTCGGCTTTAGGTCCTCAAATCATCTCTGAATTGGTGCTGACGCTGTCCTTCCTTCTGGAGGGTGGCTACTTTTGTTCCCCATGGTCCCTGTGTGCGTTTAAAGTAGCCACCTCTACAGACTCGCTCCTGTGATGGACTACAATCTCATGTTCAGTTACCCAATTTGTATTGAGATTGTAGTCCATCACAGGAGTGAGCTTGGGTGGTGGCTACTTGTGTGTTAATAGTTAAGGTACTTGAATACATTTTTAAGATTTAACTCCAGAGTTAAGTGTCACTTTAATGAACTGTTGCATGTAATTTTCAGTCCTGAAAACTATGGAAAAGAAATAAGATCAGAGTGGCAGATAATAACTAGGTATCAATAACAGTATTATTAACCAATTTTGAGTAACTAACATTCTATTCTTTCTGCTATCCAAAACCAATGCCTATGTGTGACAAATGAAAGCACATACATCATTTATCTTTAGATAGATGGATAGCAAATACAGCCCGGATTCTTCCCACTGGCGTTACAGGGTGGTTGGTGAGCAGGCCACTGGCATCACTGATGAAGCAACTACCAGTCACCAAAATAACATCGGAGGACAGGATCTTGAAGAGAGCTGAATTATGTGGGATGGGGTGGGGTATGCGGGGACAAGTAAAAAAAAAAAAAAAATCTATGCGCAATGCAGGACCCAAGGGCAAGGAAGAGGGAAAGTGACAGGAGCCGAGGAGGGTACCAGGAGGTGATGTCATCACACTGATGTCCAGACCTCCTGACCTTCTAGCAGCCTTGGAACCACCCAATATACCAGATAAGCAAAAAAGAAAAACGATTTGAGAAGCAGGAGTCAACGCAGCAACACCTGTATTACAAACTAAATAAATAATGAAAACCATAAACAGGTTAGAGGTTTCTTTCTTATGCATTTGAGAGCTATATTTCCACTTTCAACTAGAATGCACCTTTAGTTTTAAAGTAGAACTACTGTGACATAAGGAAAGGAGAAGTCATTGAGGGGCGGTATATTTCCCCTCGCTTTCTATCCCATGTACAGGAATAGTGGAACCCAGACCAGGTTTTCGGGTTGACTTTGGGTCTGAATAATCCAGCTCGGGTTTTGTGTCTGTCAGCTGGATTGTTAATTGCTTAACGATTGCTTATCCAGGTGAGATAAAGGGGAAGGCTGAAGCAGGATGTTGCACTGGCCTGGGACTCAGAGAGCATTCTGAGAGACCTACAAGTCGGATGGATGCGAGTAGGTTGCTGAAAGTCCTTTTGTTTTGTGAGGTGGCTGAGGTAAGCTCACCCCCTGGTAGATAGGAAACCTGCCTGTTTAGTCAGAGCCTGAAAGGCAAGGATTTGTTTTCCGTTTTATTGCAACCTTTTAAATAAAGACACTGACTGCAAGTCAGATAAACAAAAGGACTTTGCTGTCTGGACAGCCTTTTTCCCAGGGAAGGTGATCCCCCATTTGAGCGATACCCCCACACTACTCATTATAATGTATAATAAAGAGCATTGTTCATCCACATTACCTTAAACTGGTCCTTTTCATCAATTTTGTAATACTGAACAAGTTTCTCTTCCACCAAGTTAGCCAGATCTTCAGCATTATCCATTGGATCTCTTCAGATATAAAATGTTGACCAGAAAAATCACATTACACGGGTTCAATCATGGATCATATTACAAAATGGTGCATTTATAGGTTATTACCTCTTATAGCGAACCCCGGGGTTCTCATCCAGAGTAGCACACAGTGTCACTAGTTGTTGAGCAATGGTGTGCATCGCAGATTCTTTATTCACAGATTTATCTGGACTGTACAACAAGTGAAACGCATCAGGGAGATCTAGCAGGAACACCTTGGAAAAAAAAACAGATTTTGCTACTTAGAAACATATGTACCCATGGGTGATTGCATAGCCTCCAATGGTGCATACAACACGTAAGTAAGCATAAATGAGCAGAAGACTGCAAAGGAAATACTGGATACTAAATGAAATATAGCCTAGAGCATAACCTGCTGGATGGACAGAAGAATACATAATACCCATAAGCAATTATTCATAATTATCTGATAAATGGAGAAAAAAATTAAATAAAAAATATTATTTTAAAAATTGTATGTTTTAGTCCCGACTATAATCATGAAAAGTGGACATAACCTTCAGGGTTACGCCACAACCTTAAGGCACACACAACCTCTGATTCTTCAATGCAGTCCTAATACAAGGAAAAAACAAACAGGCTTGTTTTTACAGGTACCAGTTTCTACTAGGATGTCCCAATACCATTTTTTCAAGACCAAGTACAATTTAGGACTTTCCTTCAGGTACCAATTACCAATACTTTTTCTTAAAGGGACATGTAACTTTTTTTCTAAAACAATACAGACTAATGATTTTAGGGCAATTTCTTTATAATTATGAAGAACTGTAACGCAATCCATGATTATTCAGCAATGGAGAATGGCAATCGGCTATAGAGGGCTACTAATTCCAGCAATCCATGATTATCCAACAATGGAGAATGGCATGGAATGCCGAGATAAAAGGCAGCATGAGGTCCCACCAGGGCTGCGTGTGGGTGTTGGGCTCTCTGGATGGTGGGTGCCAGGCTGTGCGGGTAGCTGCCGGTCTCTGCAGGTGGGTGCTGGGCTCGTGCCAGGCTCCAGGGCTGTACAGTTTGCTGTGCCTGTCTGCAGGCGCCAAAAAGGAGGTGCAGGAGAAGCAGGATCAGACTGGCACTGTCAAAGACAGCTATGGCGAGGTCCCAAGCAAGCACGGTACCTCAGGCAGCCAAACTAGTTTCAAAATTTTATGGGCCGGTATCGGCCTTTAGTATCTGGGCATTTCCACAAGTATTTGTGAAAATGCCGGGTATCGGCTAGTACTAGTATCGGTACATCCCTAGTTTCCACCAATCCCCATGTGTTGGGAGTGCAATGGAAAAAAAATAGAGCATGTTGCATTTCTTTGCAGAACAGCATCAAAACACATCACAAACCGCAACGGGCAACAAAATCGAGCTCATGCTCATGCTTTTAACCTGGGTGAAAAAATGACAGCACACCACAGTGCTGTGGTTCGAATGAGCTCTTAAAAGGAAAACGAAACTCAAGAACAAAAATGTTATATGTTGCACATTACTGGTTTGGTGATGTGGTGGTTGCATTTATTTTCTTTCTACAAGCTAAGAAAATTTTTCAGCAAGTACAAAAAAAAAAAAAATCTGTTTCTCTTTAACCCTTTCCCTGCCACCGACGTAAGGCTCACGGCGGAACAGAACTGTTTCCAGCTGGCCAGCTCAGTATGCCATACATCGGTGGCTTTCTCCTTTCTGCTATAAGCTCATGTTCGCATTAGCATGTATGAACTTATATAAATGAACTTTAAAAAAATAGAGGTCATCAGCAACTGAGAAGCCGCTGAGAAGCCGCTGATGACTGCTATTAACCAAAAATCCGGATAGTACTATTTGTTCCCAGTTATGAATGAACAGGAAGTGCTTTATATTAATTCCTGTTCATTCATGAATTTCTCAATGGGGAGAAGCACTCACTACAGAAAGAGATTGGAGGACTCTGTGTACTCAATGTCTTTTTCTATTGTAAAAAGGAAATGTCAGGGGTCTGTTTCGACCCCTAATATTTCCCCAAAGCCCCCCCAACAGTTAAATGATTGGGAATTGCTAAAATATAAGACCTACCCCAAAAATAAGACCTAGTTGTGACCATTCCCAGGGCCTATGGTGGCATAAGGGGGAACTTGAAGGGAGAGGCAGGAGAGAATCAGCGTTGCCAACAAAGCCAGCGCTAGAGGAAGTGAGGCGGCACCGGAGGGAGCAGAGCCGCATAAGCCGATGCTTTCTCTATAGCGCCGGCTCCTGTCACAGATACCAAATGCACTCCGCCTGTGAGGAAATCCATAGTGAAAGTGCGCTTCGCTCATTCTGGCCAGAGAATGGATAGCAAATAGCTCTTGGAAAGGTACGGCACCCCTGATAACCATATTTTTGTACATGAATATATGTGGATTGTTGTACATAAAAAAAAAAAAAAAAAAAAAAAAAAAAAGAAGACCTACCCCGAAAATAAGACCTAGTGTGTTTTTTTGAGCCAAAAATAAAATAAAAAATAAGACAGCGTCTTATTTTTGGGGAAACACGGTGTGTGTGTGTGTGTATATACACACCAGCACAGTGCACAAACGATTTTTAACATAAGTCGCTTATTTACAGTTTTGCATTGCTTAATTTTTTTACCGTTTCGCAAAAAGGCGCAATTTCAAATTTACAAATATTTGTTATTTATTAACTCAATACAGTTTCATCTTTTAGATTTAGTCAGAAAGGTTTTTTTGTTTGTGCACGGATACTGATTTTAGTGTGATTTCTATCAATTGAATTGTATTTTTATCAGTTTAATATTGATTTGATATACATTTGCACAATTATCGCAAGACCTACAAAATTTGTAGCACCATCTTTTTATTCTACCGGACCTGTGCTCTTAGAAAATAAATGGTTGGGGGAGTGTCTTTTACAATGCTTGCAACGCAGCAGTAGCAATTCAAAACAATGGGAACAATTGCAAAAATGGTGTGGCCAGCTGAGTTTAAAAGCGTTCTGGAGGCTTGACAGTAAAAGGGTTAATGCAGTGTCCTTGCTACTTCCTGCGAGTTGAAATGGAAACAAACAATCTTATCTTCTCATGCCCAATATGATACAGATGAACAAAAGGCAGACATGTTAGATGTCCAGCCTGGATGACAACCATGGCATAGATACACTGATGTAAGCATAGCCAACTAAAGATAGGAACTGTGTTACTTGCAAGATTACCAGGTAAAAATAAAAAAGCCTGAAAAAAGGACAACCACTACATCTATGGGCTCAAAAGCGGCAATATATTTAGGACTGCAACCAATTAATCGATAATGAGAATAGTTGTCAACTATTATCAATTAGTTGGTTGGATCCCCTAGCTCTCTCCTCCACGCTGGGAGGAAGGCACAGCAAGCAGTGGTTGGGTGCAATAGCCAGCCTGCTATTGGCTATTGCAATTGGAAATGGCCAATAGCAGGCTGGCTATTGCACCCACCTGCTACCTGCTGTATTTACATTCTTTTACCATCTGCGGAATCTTGCTACGGGCAGCTGTCATTTCCTGGTTTAATGCTTTTCAAGTGTTATGTGCTACAATTATTTAAAAAATAAACAAAAAAATATTAAGTGGGGAAAAAAGTCATTTATTGTAATAGCACCCCAAACCCATCCACACTAATTGCCCGCACGGTACCGCAATGCTCCACGTTCCAGTGCAGTGTGATTGCAAAAAAATTATGCATGCAGTTTTATTCTGAAGTGAACTTTGTAACACTGCAATTGTGTATTTTATTTTAAATTAAGGATGGTATTTATTTCAATTTTTGTGTCCAAATAATCAGAAAAAAAATAAAAAAAAAAAATCGACCAACTAATCAATTCTGAAAATAATTATTAGTTGCAGCCATAAATAGATTACATTTTTGTTTTTGGGTTTAGATACATTTTAAGGTATGTGATATGCAATGACATGTAACCATTATCTGTAGCCTCAGAACTGCTCATTCACTGCTTTTTGCACGTTGAATTGTGAATAAGAATTAGGGATGCTCCGATACAAGCATCAGTATTGGCGGCGATACCGAGTATTTGCATGAGTACTCGTACTCGTGCAAATACTCCGATACAAAAAACAAGTACCTGTGCCGCATCCACCATCTTCAAGGACTCGAAACCGCCGCACACAGGACCTCCATAGCGTCTTCAATGAAACAAGATGGCCGCAAACTTCTCCAAGTCCTCAGTCATCTGCAGAATAAATCAAATTGAAGTCACAAGACAATTACCTGAGACTCTCTGGGGAAAAAAGAAATATTGACTTCCTTGCACTTCTTTATTGATTTGGGGGCACAAGATTTTAGCCGGGCAAAGAGGCTGTCAGGGCATGCTGAAAAGACAAAATGTATATAAGTAACAATGCCAGAGGTCTAGCATTATCATTTGAACAGATTAACATAAAAATCACACAGATTATGGAGTTGTCATAGTAGCAAATTACACCAGCAAGAACAGAAAAGAAGAAACGTTTCAGTCTTCTGTTAGTTATTGGGTGGGTGGATTGAGGTGAGCATGTGGAAAAATACAGTTTTGCTTTTTTAAATATTTACAAATAAATTGACATTTCTGACAAATAATGATCCAGCGGTTACACATTTGCACTCTGACTTGGAAGAAGTTTTTACTTCAGCAGTTTTGACTTCACTTGCCCCAGAGTATCAAAGCATTTAAGTGAGATATGACCAGGCAACTAGCAACTTTAGAAGAAGGAAATCAAGGGGAGACATAGTCCTTAGTAAAGGTTTCCTTTAAGCTTGCTCCTAATGTCAAGGATCCTTCTCCAGCGGGCATAACAGACCTTTATGTCAGGCATACTAAGGCGGCCATACACACGGGTTGAATGAGAAAAAAAACAGTTGATTCCCCCCATCCCCAGCTCAATGTCTGCAGTCCCTGTTTTGGCGAGAATTTTCGGACTGGCTACTTCGGCACAATTCAACTGGGAAATTGCGGGGTGCCGACAGGACTAGACACTGCTCGAATTTTCCTGAGTTAGCAGGACTCAACCAGTGTATGGTCAGATGAAAAGAGAACTATGGCCCAACCTTTTTTTGGCTTTAGTTCTCTTCAGGGTCACAGGAGGACAAATACTAAATGTCCTCCTGTGACCCAGCACCCCTATATGCTGACAGCGCAGAGCTGCGCTACAGCCGGGACAGGTCCCAACAATATTGTCCAGATCCACCCCGCTGCCTGATTGACAGCTGGTTCTCTAGAGGCAGAGCCAGCTCCAGGTCAGTGACGGAGCAATGGCAAAAGGGGAATCCCTGAGGGGAGCAGTGACTGATAGACACCACGCAGAGAGAAGATTGGTAACTGAGCGATCAGGGTATGTGATCGCTCAGTTACTGATCAATAGAGCCAACACGTGACAGTTGCAGTGTCACGCGTCGGCTCTAATTATGGGGAAGAGTGTGTTTCACTCTCCCCATCATTCTCCTTTAGAGCAGAGCAGTTGTACAAGGTAGCATTTGTGCTTGGCCCAGGGATACTAGATTCATGGAAGTAATGAACCTCCGCCTACTCTGAGCAATTTGTAAAGAGGTGACAACATTAGATGGGCACAGCCAGACTTCTTCCCCTCCTTATTCATAGAAGTAGACTCCTACCTGAACAGCACGATATAATCTTGCTCTCCAAAGGCAGCAGTGAGGGATTCAACTAGTAATGGAGTAGACCGTGGGAACCGAGGACTGGAATTCCCCCTTCTGCCATGCTTGGTTGCCAGTTATGCTGGCTAAAGGTGAATTAGAGGGAGACATTGGTGGCTATAGAAAAGTAGGCCTGTAAACTGCAGTAGAAAACAAAGAAACATTTCCGAACTGCACAGCACCTAGCCAATACTCACTATCGCTGAAGTAAACATACAAAGTTTTGTACTTGCACTGTTTGGCCTTACAGTCATTCACCAGAATTTCTATAGACTGCAACGAGATTAAAAAAGGAAAAATTATTTAGTCATAGACCATGTAAGCATATTTGTCTATCTTTTGGACAATTCACGTCCCACATCTCTAGCTATCCATACACACACACACACACTTCCATAAAAGTTGGGACGCTGTGTAAAATCTACATAAAAACAATGCAAGGATTTCCAAATCTCAAAACACATTTTATTCGCAATAGAAAACATATCCAATGTTTAAAAACGGAGAAAAGTTACCATTTTAAGAAGAAAAAAAATAAGGTAATTTTGAAATTTTTGGCAGCAACACTTCGCAAAAAAGTTGGGACAGGGCCAAGTTTACCACAGTGTAGCATCTCCTCTTCTTTTAACACCACTCTGTAAAATGTCTGAGAAATGGGGAGACCAGTTGCTGGAGTTTTGGGAGAGTATTGTTGTCCCATTCTTGCCTGATATAGGATTCTAGCTGCTCAACAGTCCTGGGTCTTCTTTGTTGTATTTTTCTTTCAAGATGTGCCAAATATTTTCACTTGGTGAAATGTCTGGACTGCAGTCAGGCAAGTTAAGCATCCGGACTATTCTACTACGGGTGATCCTCTGCCCATCTCTACTTCTGAGTCACTGACGCTCTAAAGCTTGCCATACGCCTTGCCATTTTTGTTTGGGAATTTTCATTGCCGTCATGAACCCTCGTTCGATTCTAGCTTAAAATAGCCCATCAAGCACAGACCAATATATGATAATTGTTTGTTAGCAAAACTAACTCACCGAATTTTGTTGATCAACAGAATGGATCTTCGTATGTGCAGTGTTCATGTTGCGATTTTTTCATATGAATAACACCACTAATCCATCTATTTTCATACGATTCGAAATACGTTTTCCAGCCTGTCTGATCGAGGAAATTCGAAAAGGGAGTACAGTAGGAAAGAAAAAAAAAAAAAAATCGCTGGGTTCCCATCAACTGATCGATTATCTTTCGAAAGACCATTCGTGGACGAATTCCGAATGATAATAGATAGGTTTATGGAAACCTTTAGATGCTCTTTTTATTACCCAATTATGTTACTGACGTATTGCCAAATAACCTAATTGGTTGTAACAAGGAAGAACTGGAAGGACATTTGGCAACTACTTAGTTTGCCAGCTTTTTGTTGCCCTGTCCCAACTTATTTTTAAAATGTTGCCAATTTCAAAATGACATTTTTTTTTTCTCAGTACATTTTCTCAGTTTAAACATTTGATATATTTTCTATTGTGAATACAATATGGGTTTATGAAATATGCAGATCAATGCATTTTTATGCAGATTTTACAACTTTTTTTGGAATTGGGGTTGTATATGTGTGTTTGATAGATATATTATTATTATTACATAGTATTTATATAGCGCCAACAGTTTGCGCAGCGCTTTACAATATAAGGAAGACATTACAGTTACAATACAATTCAAGACAAGATGGTGAGGAGGCCCCTGAGGGCTTACAATCTAAAAGAGGAGGGGGAAATGATACATGAGGTAGCTGTGGGAATGAATTATGTGAGAATGTGAAGGTTCAGTGCTTAGGTTGAGGTGGGATAGGCTTCCCTGAAGAGATGAGTCTTTAGGGAACGCCTAAAGGCAGACAAGGTGGGAGATAGACAGACAGGCTGGGGTAAGGAGTTCCAGAGGATGGGAGAGACTCTAGAGAAGTCCTGAAGGCGAGTATGGGAGGAGTGGACAAGGGAGCTGGAAAGCAGGAGGTCAATGGAACAGAAAGTCCATGGTCCCATCGCACCCCTGACCTCCAAATCCCTTTGAAAATCGGGTGCTGCGGTAGTCAACGGGTGGCATCCGTTATAATCATAAGTAAAGATAAAGACACCGGCACTCCAAATTCATGAGAAAACGTCTAGTTATTGACGTGCAGCATAGTAAACAGCAACGAACGTTTCGGGGTCACAGAGGAACCCCTTCATCAGGGAAAAGCATGCTCGACTGGTAATGGCAGTGGTAAACCATGCACGAGACAGGGACACCCAGGACAGTCCTGACAGGTTTGTCCTGCACTTTTATTTAGCACGGCAGCAACAAAACACAATTTCGATGCAGGAATGGTTTGCACAGCAAGTCCATAGCATAAAACAGATAAAACATCTGCACGGCCCAGCAATTAACTAAGCTCAGGTCGTGCCCCTTGATAGGTTCCCCAAAACAAAAAGGCAGCTCTTGCACCTTTTTATACACAATGCTGCCAGCCAATGCCCCACAATAAATAAATATAGATTATATTTCAGATAATAGCAAGAGAAAGTTAAAACATTACTTGATGTTTCAGCTTAAAATCCCTGCAAGTGAAAAATAAAAAACAAAGAAAAAAGGCAAATACAAACCTTCTCAGTTGGTGAAATAAAATAAATGGCCTTTAAATCTGGAACTGGTTGCCTTTTTTTATAGATGTCCTCCACAACTAGGAAGAGAAATGTATATGAACAGGTTATGGTTTATCTATGATATTTGTCAGCAAACAAACCTGTTTACATACAAATTTTAAATAGAGTAAGGAAGCCCGTATTTGGTTATTTTTTGCCTGGAAGATTTCCCCTTGCTTCCAGTCTGAGATGCAAAAGGAAAATATCCTCAGAGTAAGGGGAATTCCCATATTAGACAGTTGTCACCGTAACATTTGTCCCCATTGGATGATTTACCCTTTCCACTAGCTCTGGTGACAACAGTAAAAACAGTAAAGTTGTGGATTTCTTCTCAATTTCTGTCTCTGACACAATGGTCACTAGAATCATAAAAGGGATGAAAAAAACAGAAATTCATCCTGAACAGGGATGTGTGTTAGTTTTTGCCAACTGACTTCGGTCAAGCTCGTGCAAAGCCATCAGTGACTCACCCCCTCCTGGCCCAATCAGCAGCGGCCTGGGCATTCTCTCCCGCAGTTACATGACATAAAGGAATGGAGAATGAATGCCCAAGCTGATTGTGCTGGGGGGGTGTCCCTGACAACTTTGCACGGGCTTGGGTGTACTTTGTTTGCACCAAGCCTTTGCACATTCTTAAGGCCATGAAACACTGCACGCAAAGCCGTGCAGAGCGAAGCAAAGCTATCCAGCACGGAGCTTTGCGTGCAGTATGTGAGCCGAGTGCAGCCAGATGATTGACTGCACCTTCAGCCAATCGGCTCGTCCGTAACAACCAGCCAGCTGCAGGATGCCGACGCGCTGGTTTATACATGCGAGCCGATTGGCTGAAGATGACATTTTTTATCACGGCACGCGAGCTGAGCTGCCGAGAAGGAAATGACATGACACACTACTCGCAAAGGCAGCGCGCCACCGCTCCACGCTGCTTCGCGTGCAGTGTGTCACGGCCTTTAATCGTGGATGATGTCCTATACTAAGCATACTACATGACAAAAAAGAAAAGCAATGATACAACTGTTGTATGCATTTTCTTCAAATATATCTACTGTACATTTACAGCTGGTTAAACTTCTTGATGCACTGCTGATTTTACCTGTGATGCCTTCTTGCAGCAAATCCGTCATTTTGCAACATGATGTTAGCAGCTTGGTGGTAAACTCATCTAAGACTAGAATCTGAAAAGGAAACACAACACACAATTTGTCTACGTGTCAGTAAGTGGTTGTGAAGGACTAGTTATCAGCCTCATTGGGTACGGCACTTCAATCAGCAATGTATAATAAACCAGATAAAAGATTTGTTATAATCAGTAAAACATTGTGCAGTAATTTATAGCCGACTGATATTACTCTTAAGTGCGTGGGTTAAACAAAAGCCTTTTGGAATTGTTTTAGAGGTATGAAATATTGACCATGATCTCTCCAAGTCTAGAAGATAAAAACCAGAACACATCTCTATTATTGGTGACACAAACAGCAAATTACCAACCACAGTAATATGGCTCATATGTCTCCCCTTTATAGCAGGCTTCGTTTTTTGTCACTTATTTTCTCCATCCTGTGTGTATTATTTGTCATATGGATACATTTTTCAAAGCATTTTTATGACTTGCGTTGCTGAACAAAAAGGTGTGTATTAAGGGTTTACAAAAGATATATATATATATATATATTTTAGAGATGCACCGATACTATTATCGGTGCCGATACCGAGTATTTGGGCGAGTACTCATCCAAATGCTCAGATACCGGAACTTCCGGACAGAGGAACATTTCCTCTGACTGGCAGTGCCGTAGGGGTACATGGAGCCAGCTTCCCGTGCAAACAGGAAGCTGGGCGGCGAGTAATAACCCACCTCCCGGCTTCCTGATTGGCCAGAGAACCGGCTTCCCAGCCAATCAGCATTTAGCTGGCCAAACAGCATCGATCCGGCCAATCAGGAAGGTGGGAGGCGGGTCAATACTCACCGCCGGGCTTCCTGATTGGCCAGAAAGCCAGTTCGATGCGGATTGTGCTTGGCCGGGAAACCCAGCCAATCAAGCTAGCCGGACAACATGGAGCCAGCTTCTTGGGCAATCAGAATGCCCGGGAAGTCTGCTCCATGCCAGCGGAAGCACCACTATCGTTTTTTCGATATTGGTACATCCCTAATATCAATTACATCTATCATACATTACACTACACAATACAGTAAACTCCCAGTTATCCAGCACCCACGGGGGTTTTGGTAGATGCCAGATAACTGTAGTTTCTGGTTGCTTTGAGAGTTAATAGTAACCCCCCCACAAAAAATAAATAAATAAACCTCTCTGGTCCCCCTGACAGCAGGTAGTGGATGGGTGCAATAGTAGCCAGCCTGCTATTGGCTATTTCAAATTGCAATACCCAACAGCAGGCTGGCTATTGCTCCCTGTTGTTTACATTCAGCTGCCGGATGCAGAATCTAGCTGCCAGCAAGATGTCAACAGAGAATTTAATTAGCAACTAAAAACATGTATTTGCTACACATTTCTTTAGTATGCACATGTCTATCGAGCAAGCGGCACTAAAAAGAAAAAAAAAGGGAGGACATATTGTGTCCTCAATTTTTTGTCCTGGATGCTTGAGAGTGCAGGTTGCCAAATAATGGGGAGTTTGCTGTATATGCTGTTTATTTATTTCTCTTCTGAGGTAGAAAATCTAAGCTAAACAGAATGTATTTTATAATTAGCTGCACGCCTTTATTTGACAACAATTTTGTGGAACAAAAGGTCAATTTATAGACATATGAACTCTTTTTATGCTATTCTTTTTTATCTCATGATAATTGTTTGAAAAAAATATTACATTCCCAAACATACTGTAAATATAGCTTAGATACAGAATCCCTATTTTTCAATAGGAAATAAAGATTTAACTGTTCAGAGCCTTATTTTTGCATAAATGATAAAATGTTGTATAAAGAAAATAACATCCAACAAGAGAAAAAGCTTTGTGACCGGAGCCTCAAGTCCTGGCCGAAACCCATCTCATTCACTCATATAAGGGAAACCAACTTACCTTCCATTCGTTTTCCTTTTTACAGTCATCTAAAATTTCGGTTTTGATTTCTGCAACACAGAAACATTTCAAACTAACATTACAATGATAACAAACCCAAATGTCTGATTTACAAAAAAACAACACAAAACAGTTAAAGCTCAATGTAATGTCTGGAACACAATATGGGGAAAGATAGATGGATTCTGGGGCTTTATTGGACACAGTTCAGGGATATGAAAGTAAAAATAAGACAAAACACATTGGTCCTGACTCATCAAGCTGCAATAGCATTTAACCCGTTTAATGCCACTGGCATAAGACAAACAGCAGAACAAACACTTCCAGCTGGCCAGGTCAGTATGCTTTATGCTGCATTCTCGCTTCTTCTATAAGCTCAGTCAAGTCACGCATAGCTTATACCAGACGCCTCCCCCCCCCCCCCCCCCCCCCCCACCA
>NW_017307614.1:453370-465372 GCF_000935625.1 Nanorana parkeri
AAGTGGCTTTCAAGCCGCTAATCAAAGCCATTGATTAAAATGTTTACAAACTCTAAAAGCAGTAAGTGAAAAATTGAGGTTAAATGTGGAGAACAGGGCCTGGCAGTGAAAGGGTTAAAAGCACCTTAACCGCTTGAAGACCAGGTGTTTAACCCCCTTCCTGGCCAGGCCATTTGTCAGTGTTCGGCGCTGCAGTACTTTGACTGACATTTATTCCGTCATGCAACGCTGTACTGAAATGAATTTTATACCATTTTTGGGGACAGATAGAGCTTTTTTTTGGTGGTATTTAATCACCACTGGCGTTTATTTTTTACTATAGTCAGGAGAACATTTTTTTTACATTATGTTATAAAACAACTAATATTACCCACTTTTTTGGTAAAATATAAAAGACGGGGGGTCACGTCGGGTAAATAGACACCAGACATGCAAAGCTTAAAAATTGCGCGCACTCGCAAAAAACTAGCATACCCAACATTGGCCACAGGCGACGCTTTAAAAGCTTTTACAGCTCATCAGTTTAGTGTTATCAGTGATTGATGGCCCTAGAACTATTGCTCTCATTCCGACGTTCGCGGCGATATGTAACATATGCGGTGTAATGGACGCAATCGTCGTTTTCGCAGGTATGCGCACCTGACGCATGTTTACATGCGTGTATGTAGGGGTGGGGCAAACAAAACAAATGACAAACGCACTCAACAATTTGTTACCAGTTATACAGTAAGGTGCACACGAAATGGGCTTTGAACAGTAAAACAGTAGAAAGGTATCATGGCACACTCACAAACCAGCATGTAAAACAACTTGTCTCACCACTAAGGTCAATAACAGAGGTTTGGATACACGTCTTCTGCAGAAAATGTGAAAGCCGCACAGCCGCGCCAAGGCATCTCTTATAGTGCGGTCCTAACTCTAAACTATGAGAGTCTCCATCTTGGAGCACATGGGGGCAGAAGATCCCAAATTGGGTGCAGGTTTGTCAGGAGGAAGCCCAGCCTCCTTAATAGGCACAGAAACACACAAGGGATCCCGCACATCCCAATGGCAGCTGAGAACCCCCATGCGTCGCTGCACCAAATCGGTCGGTATGTAGGGGTGGGGACTTTTTTTTAAAAAATTGTTTTTTTAAATTCTTTTTTATGTGTAACTTTAAAAAAATTGGGGGGGGGAAACTTTAAATTTTTTTCCTATTTTTTTTCCCACTTAACTTTATTGCTATCACAGAGGGGGCTGAGAAACCCCTCTATGTGATAGCAAAAGAGGTGACAGGTCATCTTTATGGAGACATCAGGGGTCTCCAAGACCCCTAATGTCACCTAGGACCCCCCTGAAGAAGCTGATGAAGCAGAGATCTGCTTCATCAGCTTCTCTCCAGCATCTGAAGCTGGAGAGTGGCACGAGAATGCGGAAGTGATGTAATATACACCACTTCCGCATTCTGACAGCGGAGAGGGGACCGGAGGGAGATCTTGAACCGACCTCCCTCTGATCCCCTGTGACAGAGGCAGTATGCTGGTCCCGGGCTCACACCGGAGCCCGGCACCAGCTTGACAGCGGGAGGGGGGGAGCCGCATGTCACGGGACCTCATACAAGCGATCCACCGGCTCTATAGCCAGCGGATCGCTTGTATATTAACAGGCATTGCTGCCTGTTTGCAAATAACGGGCGTTTCCCGCTCGCGCGGGCGGATGTAACAGGACGTGTATACACGCCCAGTTACATCCAAGAAGCTCCCGGCCGGCCGTGTATACACATCGGCCGGCTGGGAGGTAGTTAAAGTGCATGTACAGTTGCGGCCAAACGTTTTGAGAATGACACAAATATTCCTTTACACAGAATGTTAAGCTGGCCATACACCTTACAATTATCTGCAGATTTTCTGTGGTCAGATGGGAAAGGTGCAACAGATTCCTCCATCACCACTTACCTGTGTGGATGGAGTAATCTCCACCTGGGCCAATCTGTTGCACTTTTTCCATCTGACCACAGAATATCTGCAGATAATTGTAAGGTGTATGGGCACCTTTAGAATAACAGACTGGACGCTTTAAAAGGAGGGTGATGCTTGAACTCATTGTTCTTCCTCTGTTAACCATGGTTACCTGCAAGGAAACACGAGCAGTCACCATTGCTTTGTACAAAAAGGGATTCACAGGCAAAGATATTGCTGCTACTAAGATTGCACCTAAATCAACCATTTATCGGATCAGCAAAGAACTTCAAGGAGAGAAGTTCAACTGTTGTGAAGAAGGCTTCAGGGTGCCCAAGAAAGTCCAGCAAGCGCCTGGACCTTCTCCTAAAGTTGATTTAGCTGCGGGATCGGGGCACCACCAGTGCAGAACTTGCTCAGGAATGGCAGCAGGCCGGTGTGAGTGCATTTGCACGCACAGTGAGGTGAAGACTTTCGGAGGATGGCTTGGTGTCAAGAAGGGCAGCAAAGAAGCCACTTCTCTCCAGGAAAAACATCAGGGACAGACTGATATTCTGCAAAAGGTACATGGATTGCACTGCTGAGGACTGGGGTAAAGTCATTTTCTCTGATGAATCCCCTTTCTGATTGTATGGGTGTATCCCTAAAATACCTTGTCGGAAAAGAAAAGGTGAGCGCTACCATCAGTCCTGTGTCATGCCAACAGTAAAGCATCCTGAGACCATTCATGTGTGGGGTTGCTTCTCAGCCAAGGGAGTGGGGTGCTACAATTTCCCCTAAGAACACAGCCATGAATAAAGACTAGTACAAAAACATCCTCCAAAAGCAACTTCTCCCAACCATTCAAGAACAGTTTGGTGAGGAACAATGCCTTTTCCAGCATGATGGAGCACCTTGCCATAAGGCAAAAGTGATAATTAAGTGGCTCAGGGAACAAAACATTGACATTTAGGGTCCATGGCCAGGAAACTCCCCAGACCCTAATCCTATTGAGAACTATTGGTCAATCCTCAAGAGGCGGCTGAACAAAAAAACAAAACAAAAATTCTGACAAACTCCAAGCATTGAGTATACAAGAATGGGCTGCCACCAGTCAGGATGTGGCCCAGAAGTTGGTTGACATCATGCCAGGGCGATTTGCAGAGGTCTTGAATAAGAAGGGTCAACACTACTTGTAGAGCTGCAGCTAACGATTATTTTCAAAATCGATTAGTTAGCCGATTATTAAGTTCGATTAATCGGTTAATATTGCATAAACTTAATGTACTTGTCAATAAAAGCCTGACACCTATGAAATGCTTGTAATTATACTTCAGTATAACAGAGTAACATCTGACAGGAAGATCTTAAAACACTGAAGCAGCAGGCTTTGTAAAAATGTATATTTGTGTCATTCTCAAAACTTTTGGCCACAACTGTACAGCCCATCTCCACTTGTTTTTTTCTTTCACAAATCTGTCCACTCCCACCCTTCTGTTAAAAAGGGGGGGAAAAAGCAATAGTCACCTCTTCATGAAGCAGCATTGCCTTCCGCTTCCTCAAGTGTCAGTCCTCTCCTGGGTTGAATGATATCTGGATGTTGGGTGTGACCTGACAACTGATTTTTTTTTAATTACTTCCCCCAAAGGGCTTCCCATTGTACCATGGTGGCAACCTTATTTTGCAAGGAAATCTTCACTATTGCCACCAAAGATGAACTAATCAGAAAGAAAACACTCTGGTGGCTATTTGTTCCAAGTTTGTGAGTTTGGATCATGCAAACTGACAAAAAGAAACAAAGTGTTTCACGTTGGGGGTCACCTAGTGCAGCACAATGGATTATCTTTCTTAAGGCGGCCATACACCTTACAACCATCACCAGACTTTTGTCTTGCGATGGTCGTAAGCTAATTAAAAGCTCGTACGATCTGCCCATCTTGGACAGGCAGATCGTACTTGTGATCATCGAAAGCCTCCGATGACCGCAATGCTGAAGAGGCAGTGCGCGCGTGCGCACACCGGCCCGTTCCGCAATTGTCGAACGAGCAGGCCAGAAACCCGCCGACAATCGTACGATTCTCGGCGGGTTTTCTAGCATGCTGGTTCGAAAAAAGACGCGCGACCGTACAGTAAAAACCCAGCAAAAGCACATTATACAGCGCAATGCAGAATACCGCCAGCTATAGAGGAATACAACAAATCCCAGCAATAGTACATAATAGTTGGCGGCATTCTGCATTGTGCTGTATAATGTACTATTGCTGGGTTTTGTAGTCCTCTATAGCTGGTGGTATTCTGCATTGTGCTGTATAATGTATTATTGCTGGGATTTGTTGTACTCTTCTACAGCTGGTGGTATTCTGCATTGCGTTGTATAATGTATTATTGCTGGGACTTGTAGTCCTCTATACAGCGCAATGCAGAATGTCACCAGCTATAGAGGAGTACAACAAATCCCAGCAATAGTACATTATACAGCACAATGCAGAATGTCACCAGCTATAGAGGAGTACATCTTTATAGATCATTGGTTCGACCTCATCTGGAGTACGCGGTCCAGTTCTGGTCACCAGTACTAAGAAAAGATGTCCTTGAGTTGGAAAAAGTCCAGCGGAGGGCAACCATCTCCCCGCATCCCTGTGCCAATCGTGGATGTGGATGGGCAGGAAATGTGAGGCTGGGAGGAGGTGCGGCGTGTGGAGCGTGGATGTGAGCGGGTCTGACAGCGGCGAGCGAGTCTGGCAGAGGCGAGCGTGAGGTGGGGAGGAGGTGCGGTGCACAGCGTGTGGAGCTGTGAACAGGGCCAACTGATCGGAAGCCGATTAATTGATTATTGAAAAAGTTGACAACTTTTTCAATAATCGATTATAATCGATTATGTCGATTAGTTGTTGCAGCCCTAACTAGAATATAAAAAAAATAATTTGCGATGTAACATTTTTGCATTCATTCGTGTAGGGCTGTAACTTATTTTCATAAATCGAGTAGGTGGTCAATGATTTTTTCGATTAATCTGATAAAAAAAAAAAATACAATCCTTAGACTAAAATAAAAAATACACAATTGCAGTGTTCCAAACAAAGTTTACCTCAGAATAAAACTGCATGCACAATTTCTTGCAATCGCACTGAACTGGAAAGCATGGCATTGTGGTACGGTGCTTTCTAGTGCGGGAGATCACACTGTGGGGTGGGAGGCGCATTTGGGGTGCCATTGAAATGAACGGTACTGCAACGCACTTCCCGCAGCAGAATTTGACAGGCCGCAACTGAAAATAACTTTTTTCGCACCTTACAATTAAAAATAAATAAATAAAAAATTGTATTGTAAGCACATGGCGCTAGAATAGCTTCAGCCAGGAAATGACAGCTGCCAGTGGCAAGATTCCCCAGACGGCAGCTGAATGTAGATACAGCAGATACTGGGAAATAGCCAGCCTGCTATTGGTGGCCATTTCAAATTGCAATAGCCAATAGCAGATCAACCTGCACAGAGCCCATGAAATAAAAACAACATCAGCCTGGTCCCCAAAATATAACACCAAGACACGGATGACTATGCTGGGACTGCACTGACACATGTACAGCTTGGAGCTGGAGGTCAGGCAGCAGCACTGAGGTGATCAGTAACAGGGTCACACCGAGCCATGATCAACTACATAACACAACACACTTACTGTACACCTAAGAGGCAGACACTGCCAGCCTCACAGGGACTTCCATGAACAACCCAGCACCTCATGTATTACCTGTACCGGCGGGCCGCCCCAGGCTCCATCCTTGCCCGCTGCACATTGGACAGCCAGGTCTGGGAACCGGCCAGAAGGCCGCGAGAAGTCACTCACGGCCTAACTGCCACATCATGCAGTAGGGAGGAGAGAGCTGCAGAGCAGCCGCAGCATTGGCGGCGAAGATCGAGCAGGGGCAGTTTGGGGGAGCTCTCCTCACCACTGGGCACCAGTTGCAGGGGTCTGTGTCCCCCCCGCTGAGAGCAGCGGGGATTAGAGGAGACACAGAGCCCGTGAAAGACAAGCTCCCAGTGTAGAGGAGAGAAGCAGACCAACTAATTGATAGTAAGAATCATTGATAACGATTCTCATTATCAATTAGTTGTTTCAGTCCTAGAAGTCAGTGCTCATAATCAGCACACTTGTTCCATGTCAGAGAAAACGTGGCTCAGTTCTTCAGGGGTGTGGCAATTAAACAAAAAAACTTGTCCAAGGACTAAAGCGAGGGCCCAATCTACTTGTCCCTCCTGACAACCTACTTGTCGCGATACAAAAATTATTTTAACTAAAATAACTATTTAACGATGCTAAGAAGTGCTCGCAATGGGCAAGCGAAATTTAAAATCCATAGCGCAGATCTGAGCTGGGCGGCAGTAAGGGGGTACAGATAGTACACTGGGGGAGAGGAAGGACCATTTGCTGAAAGGTAAGTATAGAAAGAGGTGCCAAATTCAAGTTTGTAATTGTATTTTCCCAAAAACCTTAGGAAAGTAAACTTACCCCTTAATGCACATTGTGCGTGTTAGAGAGCGCTGCTATCGGCTACCACAATATGGCACACGGTGGAATAGGGGCAGCACCCAGCGCACACACAATGCCCTATGGGTGCGTTTATTCACATGCAGATGGTGGGGGCGATTTTACATTTTTTTATTTTGCTTTTTCTTACCACTTTTTAATGTTTATTTTCCTTAATTTTTATTCTTTTCTTTTTACTTTTTGTAATTTAAATTTTATTTTTTTTACTTTGTATCAATGTTTTCTTTTTTTTTTTTATAATTGTATTATTTTTTACTTAACCCTTTCGCTGCCAAGGACGTATGGCATACGGACCTACAAAAGTGCTTCCAGACCTAAACCCTCTGTTTTTTTTGCATATATATCTACTGCTTCCCCGCGCGCTCCCGTCCAAAAATGTGAAAAATCTCGGGAGGCCGCAAAGCATCTTGGGGTGGGCGCATGCGCAGTTCACATTTTCGGCTGGGACGCAAGGAGAGACACAAGGTAAGTCTATGGACAGGTGCACCCGCATGCAGACACCGTGGGACAGGAAGTGCCAGCAAGCTCAGAGGAGTCAGCGCTGGATCGGAGACCCGCCGCAGCGCTGGAGGGACAGATGAAAAGGACAGGAAAGAAGAAGAAGATCGGATTAAGAAACATCATTTAAGGTATGTGCTTTAATTAACATTGGGGGGAGGGAAAAAGTTTTTTGACTTTAATGTCACTTTAACTTTACTGCTATCGCACAAGGGCTAACAAGCCCCTATGTGAAAAAGAAATTGAGGATGTGGTGTCCTCAGTTTCTTTTCTATTTTAAAAGGGAAATGTCAGGGGTCTGTTTGGACCCCTAATATCTAGATGTACGGTGTCACCTGAAGCCACGCATGCATGACGTCCTGTAACGTCATGCTCCCCCGCCTCCAAGATGGTGGCACGCATTCACAGAACACGCCGGCGGCCAACATGGCCGTCGCACATTCTCAAACAAATTATTATGTGCCTGAATAGATTTTTCGTATATTCGGACATATAGTAATTCATTCATTTTACGTGTAGTCCAGGTTTTGTGTTCTGTTTTTTTATTTTTACTTTTCTAGATATACTGACTTGAAAAAAAGGGTGACACTTTATTTGTATAGACTCTATTTTAGTTTGACATTTATTGTTTGCCTTCTGTTGTTTTATTTGATAAGAATACTTATATTGTGCCTACAAGTTTAATGCCTTTGAATAAAAGATTTATTTTTATCATACTTTTTAATATGTTTCTTTGCCGCTTGACAAAATTGGAGTCTTTAACCACTTCAAGTCCGCGGTGTTAAACCCCCTTCCCATCCAGGCCCTTTTTCAGTGTTCAGAGCTGCAGTACTTTGACTGACATTTATTCCGTCATGCAACGCTGTACTGAAATGAATTTTATACCATTTTTTAGGGACAGATAGAGCTTTCTTTTGGTGGTATTTAATCACCACTGGGGGTTTTATTTTTTACTATATTAAGGCAAAAGTACCAATTTGTTTTAAAAACAAACTGTTCCCCCTATATTAAATGATAAAACATTTATTATTACCCAATTTTTTGGTAAAATATAAAAGACGGGGTCACGTTGGGTAAAAAGACACCAAACATGTCAAGCCTTAAAATTGCGCGCGCACGCGAAACCTCAAAAAACTACAATACCTAAAATTGGCCACAGGCGACGATTTAAAAAGCTTTTACCGCTCATCAGTTTAGTGTTATCAGTGATTGATGGCCCTAAAATGATTGCTCTCACTGCGACGTTCGCGGCGATATGTAACATGTGTAGCGCAATTGTCATTTTCGCAATGCTGGCGCCGCGAACGCGTATTTACGTTTATATGTGCGTAAATGTGGGGGTGGGGACTTAAAAATTTGTGGGTTTTTTTTACACTTATTGTTATTACATAGGGGGATAACAATCCCCCTATATAATAGCAAAGGCACACAGACAGGTCCTCTTTATGAAGACATTAGTGGTCTCTAAGACCCCTAATGTCACATGGGGACCCCAAAAGAAGCTGATGAAGTACAGATCTGCTTCATCAGCTTCTTCTCTCTGGCTATAGCAGCCAGATGACTGAACTCTGGGCAGGAACACTGGGAGTACAACGCTCCTGTGTCACTGATCATGCAGAGCAGATCGGAGAAAAGTTTTCAGGTGGTGGGGGTCCTCTCCGCACACCTTACAGCAGTCCTGGCCAAATAAGAACGGTGGTGCTCGCAATGACTATCACGGATGGCACCGTGCAAAATACGAAGTAAAAGAAACAGGTCACCAGCACTCGTTTAGAATAAATATGTCCTTTTTTAATGGACAATTGTGTCACTACAATCAACAGAGCCGACGTTTCAGTGCCGCACAGGGTCCCTTCTTCAAGGCACTAAAATTGTGACCAAATTTTAATGCCTTGAAGAAGGGACCCTGTGCGGCCCCGAAACGTCGGCTCTGTTGATTGTAGTGACACAATTGTCCATTAAAAAAGGACATATTTATTCTAAACGAGTGCTGGTGACCTGTTTCTTTTACTTCAGATCGGAGAACAGACGCTCTCCATCCTGAAGTAATTTACCGCGGTCCCGGGTCCCCCAGAAGAGCGGTGGACCACGAAAACCACAGCGGGAGAGGGAGGTGTTCCACAAGAGCTGGAGTTTGGCCCTGCAATAGCCACATTGTAAAAATTTGCATTTAACCGTGCAGCGAGTATCCGCTAAGTGGCAGCCATGAGCCACAGTGCCTTGCGTTGTTTTGCAATTGTACACTCCAAACTTTGGAGTGTACAAACTGTACAGTCTGTTCAAGCCCCTGCACAGCAGGGTGGTGTACTGATCTGCTGTGCAGTCCAATAAGCTGGACAAATTGCAACATAGTTGAATTGTGGTGTGAACCAAGTACACAGAAAACAGTGATTCCCTATGTGCCCCAGGAGTGACTGAATATAGTGTGAACAACGAGCCCTAAGTGGCAGTATATACAGGACGTCCTCTGACGTCATCACCGTAATTTCTGTCACTTTGGAGCATCAGCTCATCTGCATGTCAGCGTTTTCAGAAATACAACGAACAAGTTATGTCTACGGCGCTAACAGCTCTACTATAGGAACCTGCAGAGTCTTTTTTTTTTTTTTGCACTGTTTATGTTCTCATACAAATGTGATCTTAGGTCTGAGAAAGCTGGACACTGATACATGGCGTCATATCACTGCACACGGCAGTATACTTACTCTGCCACACTGTGTTCTTCAGTCCCTTGTCTGTGACAGCCGACATGTTAGCTGCCCTTTCGGACTGAAACTGATGTGACGGCCGTCCACGTCACGCGTCTGCCGCTGTAAAGCTGCAGGCACTAGAAAGGAATCTCAGGGCTGGATGTCGCCATGAGCGATCTCCGACAAAATGGCCGCCGCAAGCTAGGTCTGCCCTTCTTTATTTCCGCACACTGTGAGTTCCACTCACTACAAGTCCTAAGGAGGCAGATCACTCCATTGATTTGATTAGGACGCTAAGTTTTTATCAGCACGTTGGCTTTTTTGTTTCTTTTTTTTCCAGCTCTACATGCAGGTGTAGTGTTTTCTATGGGCCCATGTAATACAGGGTAGCGGCTAGTTCCTATCCCGCAGATTGCCCTGTGATGTCACAGGAAACATGTGACCAGGAAGCAGGAAATAGTAGCCGGGAAACTCTAACGAATAGGAGCTGGGTTGCGACTAGTTCCCATCCTGCAGATTCACCTTGTCAATTCTGAGGATGGGAACTAGCTTGCTCAGTGTGAACTGGCTAGTTCCCATCCCACAGAATAACCTTTTGCCCCCTAGTGGTCAGGTCATGTATAAGGATGGGAACTAGCCAGCTCACTATGAAGGAGCTAGTTCCCATCCTGCTAAATCACCTTTCTTCATTATTACCATATAGGTTATTTAGAAGGATAGGAACTAGACAGATCACTATGAAGGAGCTGTTTCCCATCCTGCTAAATGACCTTTCTTCATTACTACCATACAGGTTATTTAGAAGGATGGGAACTAGACAGGTCACTGTGAAGGAGCCAGTTCCCATCCTGCTAAATCACCTTTCTTCATTATTACCATACAGGTCATATAGAGGGATGGGAACTAGACAGCTCACTATGAAGGAGCTAGTTCTCATCCTGCTAAATCACCTTTCTTCATTATTACCATACAGGTCATATAGAGGGATGGGAACTAGACAGCTCACTATGAAGGAGCTAGTTCTCATCCTGCTAAATCACCTTTCTTCATTATTACCATACAGGTCATATAGAGGGATGGGAACTAGACAGCTCACTATGAAGGAGCTAGTTCTCATCCTGCTAAATCACCTTTCTTCATTATTACCATACAGGTCATATAGAGGGATGGGAACTAGACAGCTCACTATGAAGGAGCTAGTTCTCATCCTGCTAAATCACCTTTCTTCATTATTACCATACAGGTCATATAGAGGGATGGGAACTAGACAGCTCACTATGAAGGAGCTAGTTCTCATCCTGCTAAATCACCTTTCTTCATTATTACCATACAGGTCATATAGAGGGATGGGAACTAGACAGCTCACTATGAAGGAGCTAGTTCTCATCCTGCTAAATCACCTTTCTTCATTATTACCATACAGGTCATATAGAGGGATGGGAACTAGACAGCTCACTATGAAGGAGCTAGTTCTCATCCTGCTAAATCACCTTTCTTCATTATTACCATACAGGTCATATAGAGGGATGGGAACTAGACAGCTCACTATGAAGGAGCTAGTTCTCATCCTGCTAAATCACCTTTCTTCATTATTACCATACAGGTCATATAGAGGGATGGGAACTAGACAGCTCACTATGAAGGAGCTAGTTCTCATCCTGCTAAATCACCTTTCTTCATTATTACCATACAGGTCATATAGAGGGATGGGAACTAGACAGCTCACTATGAAGGAGCTAGTTCTCATCCTGCTAAATCACCTTTCTTCATTATTACCATACAGGTCATATAGAGGGATGGGAACTAGACAGCTCACTATGAAGGAGCTAGTTCTCATCCTGCTAAATCACCTTTCTTCATTATTACCATACAGGTCATATAGAGGGATGGGAACTAGACAGCTCACTATGAAGGAGCTAGTTCTCATCCTGCTAAATCACCTTTCTTCATTATTACCATACAGGTTATTTAGGAGAATGGGAACTAGACAGATCACTATGAAGGAGCTAGTTCTCATCCTGCTAAATCACCTTTCTTCATTATTACCATACAGGTTATTTAGAGGGATGGGAACTAGACAGTTCACTATGAAGGAGCTAGTTCCCATCCTGCTAAATGACCTTTCTTCATTACTACCATACAGGTTATTTAGAAGGATGGGAACTAGACATTTCACTATGAAGGAGCTAGTTCCTATCCTCCTAAATTACCTTTCTTCATTATTACCATACAGGTCATATAGAGGGATGGGAACTAGACAGCTCACTATGAAGGAGCTAGTTCATATCCTCCTAAATTACCTTTCTTCATGATTACCATACAGGTCATATAGAGGGATGGGAACTAGACAGC
>NW_017307615.1:0-28170 GCF_000935625.1 Nanorana parkeri
CAGGAACTCGAGATTACTTGGACGGATCTACAAAAACAAAAATGTTTACATCTTAACACTTTTTCGTCTATTAATACCTTAGTGACTGATACAATGTATCGTTTCCTGGCTCGATGGTACTATACACCTGAAAGAATGCATACAATGTATCCACACAGATCGGAATTATGCTGGAGGAACTGTGGTAACACGGGAACCTATGCCCATATATGGTGGTATTGTCCCAAACTTCAGCCTTTTTGGTCCCAGGTAATAGAATTGATTGGACTGATTACAACAATTGTATTACCCTTGGAGCCGACGGTATGTCTCTTCAACCTAATGGACCTGCCGACTGCAACCTATAAAAGATCATTGTTACGCCCACTACTTAATGCAGCTAAAATGATGATTCCACTATATTGGAACAAAAGTACTATTCCATCTATGAGAGAGTGGTTTAAAAAAATAGAATATTATCGACTAATGGAGGAAATGACATCAATACGGAGGGATACGTATAAACAATTTGAAAGTACCTGGCAACAATGGACTGAGTTTAAAAAAACCTCGAGATATATAGAGAATATAGGATAGAGGGGCTGTATAGTAATAAGAATAGATTGATTATGGGCTGGGATAATTCACAGGGCGATTTTGATGTGCTCTAGAATAAGATTATAATGAAGGAATATCATAGGGTTGCCGGAATCCCCTTACATGGTGGTGTAGTCTTGTTTTTGTATATGTGTGTTTTTTTTTGTGTGTGTGTTTTCCCCTCCCTTTTTCTTTTCTTTATGCTTTGTTTCAAAATTATTAAATTGTATTTGAAAGTATGAGTATAATTATAAAGGTGTAACACTGTGTATGTTAGAACAATGTGCTGTTTATGATTTTTGTAAAAATAATAAAATTAAATATTTAAAAAAAAAAACTTTTGGTATGTTTTATCAAATGACCCCAAATCTTCAAAATATGTTGGCATAGATAGAGTCGTGTGGTATGGTAAGTTTGGGGGAAATTGGTTAACATCTAAGTTGTATTTTGTACGTTAAGCCACATTAAGCTCCCCAAAAAACAAGCTTAATGTCCCTCATTTGCCTTGTGGGTAACCAAAATCCATGAAACTTCCAGGATAGGTTTGGGAAGCTGACTACTTGGGTTGTGCTAAGTTTCAAGGCAATTGATTGAGTTTTAGGCACATTATGGTACATTAAGCTACATTAAGCCATTTTCACATTAAATGTTTTAGGATGTCCCCGTTACTGCATTTAATTTTTTTGTGCCTTTTTTTAATCTATTGTATCCTGGTTGGCTATGTTCACTGATTCACTGTGTCCATGGAGGTAACCATGGTTTTCACCCAGGTTGGACTTCAAACATGTCTGCTTTTGTTCATCTCAATTACAGTACATTAGGGCTGCTGGGGTTAGTAGTTTGCAGAAGAAAGATAACTTTGTGTGTGCTCTCTGCTTATAACAAGTGTAAAGGACATTGCATTTCTGGCAAGATCAAAAGGTATTTTCTGTACATAGTGAAAATTTTCTTAGCTTGAAAAAAGAAAACTAATGCAACCACTACATCTAACGACTACTGAACTGCAATATATGGCATTTTGTTTTTGGGTTTAGTTATCTTTAAGGCCCCGTTCAGAGCCCGTTCACACCGGGGCAGTTCGGCCGCGCAGATCCACTGACATGAATGATCCGATACATTGCTAACGGGACCGCTCATGCGACCGCGCAGCTCAGCGCGATCCGAACCGCCCCCCGCCCAAACTGCTCCCTGCACTATTTTTGCCACGCTGATCAGTGCGGTTTCCATACAGCTTTCAATGGAACCGCGTTTATCAGTGCGGTTTTGGGCATTTTTAATTGCATTTCAGCGCTGAATGCAGCTATGGGGACTGTTCATACTGCTCCACACGATCCGAACTGCCTCCTGCCCGAATTGCTCCCTAACCCTTTTTGCCGCACTGATGAGTGCAGTTTCCATACTGCTTTCAATGGAACCGTACTCTTCAGCGTGGTTTTGTTTTTTTTTAATTATGTTTCAGCTCTGAAAAACATCCAAAACCGTCCTTTTAAAATCTGCGTGGAAACCGAACTGATCCGCAACCGCCCTGATGTGAATGAGCTCTCACACCAGGGCAGTTCGGCCGCACATATTTGACCGTGCGGATCCGCCGACATGAACGATCCCATGCATTGCTATGGGGACTGTTCCTGCGATCGCGCGACTCTGTGCAATCCCAACCGCCTCCCACCCGAATTACTCCCTGGCCCCTTTTGCCACGGTGATGAGCACGGTTTCCATACTGCTTTCAATGGAACCGCGCTCTACAGAGCGGTTTTGGGAGTTTTTAATTATGTTTCAGCTCTGAAAAACACCCGAAACCACTATTTCAAAATCCGTGCGGAAACCGAGCTGATCCACAACTGCACTGGTGTGATTAATTAATCCTGATTAATGCTGTTTATTGCTCAGAATGCACTGTTTGTTATTAGCATATTTCCTATTGTAAATCTAAAAGAATATTTATCTGAAGTGCAGCACTTTGCAGAATACAGTGTGTACATGTAAGCATGCTGTACGTATTGCACACGATTATTTACAGCATAGTTTACCATAAGCCTTTGTTAAAAAGAACATAATCTGCTCTCAAAGGTAGAGGGACACAGATGTATTCACAAGTAAAATCAAACATATAAGGGTAGGCTGTTTTGTTACAGAAATAGTGCAAGATTTATCACAGAGAATGAATCGCATGGAAATAAATGGCATCTCAGTATCCCATAAATCTATGGTTCTGCACGCAGTTATTTTAGTTTTGTCCCAGTTTTGCAAAAGGGAGATTTCAGATGGATTCCCTAGTGTGCTCATCTGCATGCCATATTTTGTATTTTGTGAACAATGTTCAAGTTGCAAGGAGGAATTCTACCCTTTTGTGTGGCAATGTCTATCTATTCTTCTCGTTCTCATCGATCTTGTTCCAGAAATAACATGTTAATATGGTAATTTTGTTTTGGGGAATTGTACAAATTGTAGTTATAATTGGTTGTCAGTCTGCTACATGAGTGTGGCCCTCTAAGGCTTTTTAGTGTCCTTAGGCCTGGATTTGCTGTACATCCTATGTATTAACTTGCATGACAGCAACTCTTCACTTGGACATCGAATTTTCTTTTGATAACAAATACATTTCAGAGCCTAGATCAAAACAACAGCACTGAACATACAGATTATTATGTCATCTATTGATTGGTGATATTGAAGATCATTTTGTTATATGTTTTTGACTATATCAGGGATCCCAATCTGAAAAAAACAATTTCAGGGAGGTGCCCTTCTCATTTCAGGGAGGTGTCCTCTGCCCCCCCCCCCCCCCCTCTGAAATGATGGCAGATAGCACAGGAAGCAATAGCTTCTTTGATATCTGCAAGTTTTTTTTATTCTGACAGCTGCTGTCTATTTCAATTTGCAATATCCAATAGCAAGCTGGCTATTGCACCCACCCTCTGCTGCTGTCAATCATTAGAAGAGGACCTGATGGAGAACTTCAGGTCCCCCTCTGCTGATTGACAGGAGCAGTGGGCGGGTGCAATAGCTAGTTTGCTATTGGATATTGCAAATTGAAATAGCCAATAGCAATCTAGCTATGCATTCCTATGCTAGTTTTTTTTTTTTTCTGCCGGCGGCTCCGATGTCAGAAAAAAGAAAACAGAGCAGGGAGAGGTTTACTCTGCTAGATTGAGCAGCGTAAACCTTTCCGGGAAAGAGTTGGGATGTCTGCTATATAATACACAACCTGAGGCACCACAGTTCATCAATAGTTTATCACTAACAATACAGCTATTCATGTTAAAACAATGTACAAAGCATGTAAACACATTGTGAGGGGGATTTATCAAAACTGGAGCAGACAAAATCTAGAGCAGCTTGGCATGGCAACCAATCAGCTTTTCTCTTTCATCTTCAAATCTTAACTGAACAGAGATGCTGATTGGTTGCCCTGGGGAACTTCTCCAGATTTTGTCTGCTCCAGTTTTGATAAATTCCCCTCAGTATATTTCTGTTCAGTACAGTCCACCTGCCAGTTTCCCCTGGGGCTGCCTAGCAACAGTATTTAATTAGAGGAACTCACCCTTCAATCAGGAAAAGGGGTGCACATACATGGGGAAGAAAATATCATGTGTTAGAGCAGAGGAAAGTCTTCCAGCCTATGGAGAATAAGAAACTAGGCCCACCATGTGAAAGATAATTTTCCCTATCTTTTGTGGTGGAACTGTTGTTAGCTGTATTACTCTAGGGACAACTGAAATACAAGAGAGAGGAGAGAGAGAGAAGAGAGAGGAGAGGGGAGAGAGAGAAGAGAGAGAGAGAGATAGAGGGAGCGAGAGAGAGAGAGAGAGAGAGAAGAGAGAGACTGGGAAGTCTACATCCTGCTATCTAGTGAAAAACCCAATTGCATACAGAGTACTGGTTTTAAGAATTGCCCTTTTATTGCTGCACAACTAATTTCCAGTAAAGAGCACCTGTTGTATTGTCAAACTGGCTTGATAAAGCTGATTGATAAAAGTAATTTCTTTTGCGATTAAATGATTACAGCAAGAGTTGCAATGCATTTAGATGACAGTGTGCTCAGTTTCACCAAGGCTGCTATCTTCAAAGAGACAAGGAACTTGGTGCCTGTGAGAGCAGAATTCGGGGACTTTATGTGTGTTGGCAGAACAGGGTGAGGTGTTAAAGAATTACATTAAAGTAGTAATATTAAGAGAGGTGGATGTGTCTTTTAAAACCTTGAGTACTACTGAGGGTTAATTACTAAAAAAATATTGTACGGTGTATTCTGTTATAAGTGAAACAGTAAAGGGTCCAAAAGAGCCCCTCTACCACTTTACCTGAATTTAGTGTGGACATTATCTTATGTAATAGCCAATAAAATAGTAATCCTGATTCTGTTTTCACTTTTAGAGCTTTATTTGATATTGATAATCATGGTTTTAGTCAGTTTTATATATATTTTTTGTATTATGAATACATTTATGAACTCATGTTTTATGTAAATTGACTACCTTTTTTGAAATAAAAACACTATTGCCCTTCTTTTTAGGCCAGTAAGTAACCTAACCTAATCGAACGTAATCAATTTGGGGTGTTCTTGATGCCAATCCAGGTGTCATCTAACTGTGTAAACTAGAACATGAATTAAGTTGGCGACTGACAGGCTCTACATTGAAGATTACCCCACTGTTACTTCAGAAAAGAAACAGGAAATAGTGGTTACATTTTACATTAAATAGAGGGCCCTTGTGCAGCTGCACGGTTTGCACAACTGGCATGTCCTCCCTTGAAAGTGACGCTATTGCAGGTGACGCTACAGAATTTTAAAAATAGGCCCAAATGGGGGCTTTTTCATTTATTCATTAAGACTGCTCTTATGACTAAAATTATTTTATAAGAATTATTTCTCATTTTATTTATTTGTTACCAAAAATATCATATTAAATCTTCCGTATTTAAGACCTAGGTCTCTGTTAAGGTGACCATACACTTTACAACCATTGCAAGACCTTGGTCTTGCGATGGTTGTAAAGTAATTTAAAAAACCTACGATCTGCCCATCTTGGACAGGCAAATCATACTTGCGATCATCTTCCGATGACCGCAATGCTGAATGGGCAGTGTGCGCCGGCCTGTTCGGCATTTGTCTCCCGAGCTTGCCACAAACCAGCCGAAAATCGTAAGATTTTCGGCTGGTTTTCAAACATGCTCCTTAGACAAAAGACGTGCGACCGTACAGTAAAAGCGGTCGCACGTCTGCCATACACTTTGCGATTATCGTATGATCGCGGGATTTCCTGCGATTATAGTGCAATAATCGCACAGTGTATGGGCACCTTAATGGGGAATGATATTTGGCTTTCAAAGGTAGTGTCAGGGTTACACCCTATATTAAATGATTTGCAGCATTCTGGCTTGGCTGCCATTTTACCCACCTGTGATTCCTCCTTTGCCTGAGCAGAATCTGTAATGTTGCTCACTACTCCCAAGCTCCCTCTTATGGTCAAACAGGAGAGCATCATCTGAGAAAGCCAGATGGGAGTTTCCTGTCTCTGAGTGATGATGTCACCCCACTCACTATTTAAACCACTCAGTCCAGTCTGACATTGCGTGGTGCATTCCTGCTGCTCTTAGTATTCTATGTATTATCTGGTCCTGGCTGTCGTTTTCCTCTGGTTCCTGCTCCTGGCTTGTTCCTGACAACGCTGATTTCCTGGTTCCTGCTCCTGGCTTGTTCCTGACAATGCTGATCTCTCTGTTCCTGACCTGGCTTGTACGACTACCCACCTTGGCTTGTACCGGTTTAGGATTTTTGCTTGCTCTTGTGGACACTGTTCTTAATAAATATTTGAACTAGCACCTTATGGTTGTCTGGTTATCATTGTGCTCTGACAGATAGCTACTTAATAGGTATATTTAGAGGTATATCCATATGTTTTAAGTAGTGGTGCATCTATACCGTTTTTTTATTACAGAGTACTGATATTTGCATTTCGGTACTCGCTGATACAGAGTACCGATACTGGTACTTCCTTTAGCATGGAGCCAGCTTCCTGGGCAATCAAGAAGCCGGGCAGCTTCCTGGGAAGCCAGTTTCCTGGCCAATCAGCATTGAGCCGGCCAAACAGCATTGAGATGGCGTTCCAGTGTAATACATCCGCTATACTTACCTCTCTCTGTCGCGTCTCGGACACAGAGGGTAGCTCCGCCCCCATTCCATCGACATCACGCCACTCCGGCCTCCTCCTCAGCTTAAGCAGCAAGGGTTCACTTGTCTGGTGTTCCTGCAATGAGTGTGGACGCCGGACAAAGCTCTCTGCATACCCGCTCTCCATCCTGAATGATAGACTGTCCCCAGGGAACCTTCCTGAGCCTGTCTACCCTCCTGATCCTTCTGGGACTTCTAGTGCTTCACATCGCTGCACCTAAAACTACTGCTATACCAGTCTCTACAGCCAGGATACAGACTCCAGGATTGGATCTGCCTGTTAACCAGTGTACACCTAACAGCAAATATTGATTACCCCAGCTGTTACTTGCTCACTCAACTTATTTGACTTTTGCTGTTTGGTTGTGAAGTGAACATTACAAATACCACCGTTTACAGTATACTTGCCATACAAACTTATGTGATAAATAACCTTGTGATGTGAAGTGAACATTGCAAATACCAGAGCTGTTACTTGCTCACTCAACCTAATTGACTTTTGCTGTGTGGTTGTGAAGTGAACATCACAAATGCCACCGTTTTTACTTGCCATACAAACTTATGTGATAAATAACCTTGTGATGTGAAGTGAACATTGCAAATACCAGAGTTGTTACCTGCTCATTCAAATAATTTACTTTTGCTGCTTGTTTTTGAAGTGAACATTACAAGTTCCGCCATTGACACTTCCTCATTTAACCTTATTGATCAACTACCATATGAAGGGAAGTGACTGTTTTTTGGACTTGTTGAAAGGAAATCCGCAGCCGAGTTCCATCTCCGATCATAAGAGATATTATACCTAGCCTTGCAGCATGGAGTATGGTAAAATTACCAGCATTTTGATACCACATGCATGAAAAGAAATAGGATCTTTACCACAAAGCTCGGTGGGAGCAGTACCTTAATGGTACCAGCTGCTAACAAAAGGCCAAAACTCCTCCTCAGTCCTCACTTTCCATCTCTCCTCTACTCCACAAGATTCTCTTTCTGCAACATCTGCTGCCTCCAGCAATAGCAAATATCGGACAAGGGTTTGAGAGGCCTAATTTATGGTGCATTAAGCCAGGAGGTGTATCATGTATCCACACTGCGTAGGACCAAGCATGTGTTTGAACCTCACTGTAAGTCTGCTAATGCCATCCTGCAGTCTTCAGCAGCATCCTTGACTTGGTAGGTGCCTTCTGAAGTTACTGGAGTGGGAAAAAAATAGGTACCTAATCACCCCTATGCCCAGTATTTTAATGCCAGCTTTTAAAACTGATGACTTTACAGCTGCTCCCATTCCACCTGGTGGAATTAGCCCCCATTCCTGAGTTTATGGCATGTACTACACCACAGTAGAAGATATCCAGTAGTCATTTTTTGTTCAAAATGCCATCCCTGCCCTCGACCAATAGCATGTGGAATGTAATTGTAATGCCTCCATGTCATTAGCAAATGCGTTGAGCAGCAGGGTCCACCTGACCAAAGACACATGGTCTAGCAAGTATGGGCAGGGACGTTACATCTCCTTAATGTCCCACTGGGTACATTTGCTGGTGGCTGAGAAGGATGCAGGACAGGGAAAATCATGGGAAATGTATACATGCAAGATCTTGTCTCCATTCAAGGAGGTGACCAGAACAGGGAGCTGTCAGGGGTTAGTGACACAATTGTTCCAGCTGGAGCAACACTGCATGGTGTAAAAGACCAGAAACTGAAGGCACTGCAGCAGGAGGAAGAGCAGGATACCATGCCTACTGCCTGTAAGGCAGTAGAAGGTATTATTGGAGTACTGGTGGTGAGGAGGAGGTTGAAAATGGGGCAGGCTCTCAAGGGGATGTTTAGCTCCTCCCTAACCTTGGGAGATGTATCTGGGTGAGGTGAGTTAGTTGAGGACGCTGTTGTCCCCAGCAACACGGAAGACTAAGGGTCCTCTGCTCCAGGCAATTTGTGAGCTCATTTGAGGTAAAATGCCTGCACAAGGGCTTCAGGATTGAGGCCATGAAAGGGAGGGAAGATTACTGGTGTGCCGCCCTTTTGGATCTCCCTTAGAAGGGGAAAATGGCAGACCTCCTGCTACCATCCCAGAGGGAGAAAAAATGCACCACTTGGATGAAGTTCATTTCCAGATAATGGCAGGTGTTTCTCTTATGACAAGCAGAATACTGTGTGGTGTTTACCTATAACAGACTGTGTGGCATTTTGCCTTTGACAGACAGAGTTCTGTGTGACTATTTCCCATGACAGACTGTGTTTTGTGTGACATTTACCCATGACAAAATGTGTTCTGTATGACTCTTTCTTTGGGTTGGAGGGTATTCTTTGTAACATTCCTTTGTAATGGACAGCATTTTGGGAGATGTTTGCCCTTAGACAGATACTGTTTTGAGTGGCATATTCCCATTCACATATTGCATTTCATTTTGTGTGGTTTTGCCCTGTGACACACACCTTTTCTGGCATTTACCAGTAATAGCCTTGTGGTATTTTTTTCTTTTTCAATAGTTTAGTATTGGGTTTTACGGTACATAAAGTGCATGTTAAAAGGTCAGATAAAACATAACTTAATCTTGAGCTACACAATGCAGAACATGTTGAGTATAAAGTAGGTCAGCTAAAATAACAGTGGGTGTAGTGTTCAAACACAAATATACATATATTTGCCTGAATAAAATCCAT
Organism: Nanorana parkeri; assembly: GCF_000935625.1. NCBI lineage: Eukaryota > Metazoa > Chordata > Amphibia > Anura > Dicroglossidae > Nanorana > Nanorana parkeri. The sequence goes on from NW_017307615.1 coordinate 9,413, forward strand.
AGTGAAGTGGTACAACGTGATATAGACCTTGTTATATTTGTTTTAATCTTACTAAAAACTTGAAAAGAATTGTAAACATAAAAGAGAAATAAAGAGCAGAAGAAAAAAGGAAAAGGTAGTTTATGAGCAATGGAGTTGGGGCTGGGGTATGTGGGGAAAGCAAAACAAAGGGGGCTGAGTTTTGGTGGTACCCAGGACTTGCTGGGGGATTGTCCTTGTGTGACAACCTTGCTTTTCATTTTTGGAAATGTTGGAAGTATAAATGTTTGTGTAATTTCTCCTTTTATCCAGTAGTTTTGCCCTTTTTTTTCCAAAGAAAACCTTGTGAAAATTCAGGGTTGCAGATTTCCAGAATTTGTTTGGTTGCAATGAAGATAAATGTTAAAATCTTAAACTGGTGTGATGAATCCTTTTTTGTTGAGTTGGACTTAACAGGGGTCCAGGATGTGCTTGTGACTCAAGATGATAGCTATGGGGTCTATTCACGAAGCTGCCGAAGGATCTAGCCGTAGCTTTGGCCCCAGGACCCCTTCGGTTCAGTAGAATCGAAGGGGTGAGTTTTGTGGTTTTTTTTATATTCTGACATCGCTCCGTGTCAGAATAAAGAAAAAAAAGACACAGCAGTGATTCTCTCCTTGGCGGCAGGGAGCGGGAGGCTCCCGGGTCGCCCGGGAGAGTTTTTTTCTTTTCCTTTTTTTTTGACGGCAGCAGAGCCGCCGGACAATAGAAAACTATTGGGTGGAGCTAGCTGTAGGACCATAATGCCTGTGCAATTGGGCAGTGCCACCAGGTAATGCATATTCTGGACAACTTCATAAACACATTGGGGAGCACCCTGATAAAAATTCTTGTATCAATTCTTGTAGGCATCGCGTACCATCTTGAAACAAATTTGAAATTAGTTTCAGGTGCATGTACATTCTGGGGAGTCTGACTTGGCGGTAGACCATATTTGTGCCAATGTATCATCTCGTAACAGGTAACCCAATTTAGTTTCACTTTTGATAATGTATGCTGGGAACATCTTAATGAGGGAATTCAGGAGTTGGGAATACACCTACTGTGCTGTTCTGTGACTGTTGTCTCAGCATTTGAGCTCAAATTGGGAGCAAATTTCATAGGACTGTGTGGGTTGATAGCGCTTATAATAAAGTTATTTATCTTAAAGGAGAACTATGAAGTGAGTGCTTTTCACTCACCTCATAGTTCTAGGCGACCTGTGACAATGAGACTGTCACAGGTCGGCTCAGTAGATCGAGAAGTGAGCGAACACATACCGGCGTTCGCTCACCTCTCGATCTTGTCACAGCTCTCTGACATGGGAGGCACTGGATTCCCCCCTCCCTGTTTCGATCCGCCAGCACTGACTGGCGGATCGGACAGGGGAGGGGGCGGGTAAAGCTGGCTCTGCCTCTATATAGGCAGAGCCAGCTGTCACTCACGCAGCTGGGCGGATCCAGACATAATTGTCAGGATCCGCTTCAGCTGCGGCGTCTCAGTATACCGCGAGCTGTAGCTTGCGGTATACTGAGCTTAGGGTGACGGGAGGACGCTAGTTTGTGTCCTCCCGTTACCCTAAGGAGAACTATGGGGAAAAGCCTTAACACCATAGTTCTCCTTTAAGGTTTGGTTGGATTTTTTCTTTGTCCTGAAAATATTAAATAAGTCATATGACATCTAGAGAATAAAAATTGTATTGGCATGTGTTATTGGAACAAACCTAAAATCTGCAGGATTCTGGAGAATCGAATCTCAAAAGTGAGGAAGTATTTGATAGATATGACAGAAGTTGAAATGGGATAGTATGAGATTTCTAGAAAATTTTAAAAAGACCCAGACTTTCAGGGAATGAGCTGTGATGGGATTCTGTAATTGTGGCCTATGTTTTGGAAGGTCCCATAGTATTTTGTTAATCCTGAAAGAATTGATCTACACTGCTCACTTAGAGAGCTGTTTAAAAAGTAGCATGGCATATGGTATTTGACTGATTTGTGCTGCTTCAAAGTATTTGGTAAAGTTACGAATTCCCAGACCCCCATGAAGTCCCAGGAAATATGATATATGAGCATTTGATCTATGCAGATATATGCCAAAACAAAAATGTCTTAGTTGTTTCATTACAAGGGAATGCGGTTTTGATTTTTTCCCATGTAACACCACATTATGACCAATAGATGGCCCCAAGGAGCACATAAAATAAATACATATTTCCTAGGCTTTTTAATCTTTATCTAGTGGTCATAATGTGATATTACATGAAAACATTCACAAAACCAATTTCACTAGTAAAGATGAAAATCAAAGAATGTTTTGTTTTGGCATTTATTAACACAGAGCAAAAGTTCACATATATTCACAGGTAGCACAGACCTTAAAGTGTAACATTCCAATATCACAGACTGGATGTCAAAGTAAATATAAAGCACTTCGCTCTGCATAGGGTAAACTTTTAAGTAGAACGTTCATCCACATTTAAACAGCTCTAGCCATCCATTACATTGGTTACATTAAGCTATACAGTGACAACAAAAGTAGAATTCAAAGTACAGCAAATTTACCACAAATACAATTTGCTTGGAAATAACATATTGTGAACCCCACTTGCTGTCTCAAGGGGTCTTAACAGAGCAGAATTATTCCTTCACCGAAAAGCAGAACACACCCGCTCTGCTGAGAGACCTTAACATTTCCTGTGAATGCAAGTCAAAGGCAGCGAGTAGGACAGCCATAAAATGAAGCCACCCAAAAACACTAATGAGAAATGATTAGGTAGAAGAGCAAAAATCAAGAACAGGATCCTTTTACAACTGACTTCATCCCTATGAGGCATCAACAGGCAAAGAAGGAGTAAAAAGAGGAGAAGGAGGGTTGGAGTGCCGTTGGTGAGGCCAGGTCTGGCTGTTGGGGGCAATTACAGGCAGCACCTAAACTTTATGATCTTGGGTTACCTGGGGTTCTAGGTGAATGTGGGTGTAAGATGAATGTGCGTAGCCCTGTCCTCAGGATTATGGGCAAAAGCTGTAGGTAGGGGTCACATGCATGCTGGTATCCGGATGGTTAAAAGATGGTTAAAAGACTGGAGGAGCTTTTAAACTAGATAATGGAGGGGAGGGTATAAAGATAAAATTACATCAATTAAATAGAGAAAAAGTAAACATGGATACAAATAAAACAGAGGAAAACAATAAAGGGGAACATAGTGGGCTCGCTCCAGTCAACAGTGTCAATTCACACAATATAGTACACCCTATGGCCCAAATTAATATAATTAATAATGAACAACCAATATCAGGGCCAAACGAAAAAAATAATGGGAAACAAGAAAGAAGTAAACTTTTGTCCAATAACAAGAAAGGAGTTAAATGTATGTACACCAACGCCAGGAGTCTACCTAATAAAGTAGAAGAGCTTGAACATATGTTGCTCGAAGAGGACTTCGATATTGTGGGAATAGCGGAAACCTGGCTAAACAGCGTACATGATTGGGTTACTAATATAGAGGGGTACAACCTGTTCAGGAGGGACAGAGGGGGGAGAAGGGGGGGTATGCATTTATGTTAAAAATAATCTAAAAATGCACATACGGGGCAATACCATGTCAAATAGGGGAGAGGAAGTGCAATCCTTACGGCTAGAATTAGATATGACTGACACTGGGCGTAAACTTATGTAAACCACCAAATATAGGGGAGGGGGAGGAGGCTCATCTACACCCCCAAATAGAAATAGCTGGGAAGCAGGGTAATGTAGTAGTGATGGGCGACTTCAATTACCCGGACATTAATTGGGTTAATGGTACCTCAGGTTCGACAAAGGCGGGCCAATTTCCGAACATGTTGAGAGAAAACTTCATGGAGCAGATGATTGAGGTTCCAACTAGGAAAAATGCCATCCTTACTATCATCCTTACTTTACATCCTTACTTTAATCATTACTAATAATGCAGAACTAATTGAGGATATTGTAATTGGGGAGACACTGGGCAATAGTGATCACAATGTGATTACTTTCAACATTGGACACAGAAAAGGGAAGCAGGCTGGTCGGACAAGAACCCTAAATTTCAGAAAGGCAAACTTTGATAAACTGCGCCAGTGGGGGTCATCAAATGGGAAAAATTATTTCACATACTAAACTCGGACCAAAAGTGGGAATGTTTTAAAAACACATTACATATTACCATTGCCAAATGCATACCGTTAGGTAATAAAAGTAAAATATCGCAAACTAAGCCTATATGGCTAAATAAAAATGTAAAGCAACAGATCAAGGAAAAGCTAGTGGCATTTAGAAAATATAAGATGGAGGGGACGGCATTGGCGTTCCATAACTACAAAGAATGTAATAAGAGATGCAAGCAAGTAATCAGGGCAGCTAAAATAGAGTGTGAAAAGCATATCGCCATAGTTAGTAAAAAAAACAAAACAATTCTACCAATATATAAACAGTAAAAAGGGGAGAAAGGAGCTGATAGGCCCAATAAAGGACGAAAACGGGAAGTTACTAACAAACGACAAGGAGAGGGCCTTGTCGTATACTGAGGAGGACAAAATGTGCTGAACATTTTGTCCTCCTCAGTATACACACACACACGAAAAAGACGGGTTTAATGTTCTAGATAAAACACATAGTTCAACAAAAAATATACAGCAGTGGTTGTCGGAAACCGGGATACAACAAAGACTTAAGCTACTAAATGCAAATAAAGCATTGGGACCAGATAATCTGCACCCCAAGATACTTAAGGAACTAAGCGAGGTTATAACAAGACCATTATTCCTCATTTTTAAGGACTCTTTAATGACTGGTATAGTACCAAGTGACTGGCGGAGGGCTACGGTAGTTCCAATATTCAAAAAGGGGGCAAGATGCCAACCTGGGAACTACAGACCGGTTAGTCTTACATCAGTAGTTTGTAAAGTGTTAGAGGGCATGATTAGAGACCACTTAGTAGAATTTGTTCAGGATAATGGCATAGTTCGTGATAATCAACATGGGTTTAGGAAAGACCGTTCCTGTCAAACTAACCTGCTAACTTTCTACGAGGGGGTAAGTAGTGATCTGGATGGAGGGAGGTCTGTGGATGTGGTATATCTGGATTTCTCGAAGGCTTTTGAGCTGTGAAAGTGAATTTTGGGATCTTCAATATTATTGTATATTAGTTCCTTCAAAGTTACAAGCCCTTTACCGTAGGTGGTCAAAGTAGTTGTTAATTGCTCCACTCTGTCCTTTTGTGTAGCTGTTCTGTGTCACACAACCTAGTCTGTATAATCCTCTCCAATCCCTGTCTCATGCATGTTCTAGACCACCATACGTGTCTTTTCTGTCAATTATACAACTGAAACTCGAATAATTAGAATATCGTGCAAAAGTAATTGCAGTAAGTGCTGCAAAAGGGGCCCAAACCAAGTACTGAGTACATATGCATGCTTGTACTTTTCAGAGGTCCGATATTGTTCTATGTACAATCCTTGTTTTATTGATTGCATGTAATAATCTACTTTTTTGAGGTTGTGGATTTGGGATTCTTGGGGTTTTCATGAGCTGTAAGCCATAATCATCACAATTATGACAAATCACGGCTTGAATTATCTTGCTTTGCATGTAATGAGTCTATCTCATATATTAGTTTCACCTTTTAAGTTGCATTAGTGAAATAAATGAACTTTGCACGATATTCTAATTATTCGAGTTTCACCTGTATTTGATTAATTGTTTTGCAGGTTTTAGGGGAAGGTTGGTGCTGTAATGGATAGAAATATTTTATGTTTTCATACCTCAAAAATGGATCTCTGTGATACATTAGCCACATTTTTTATATAAGCTACTTCTCAAATAGCAATAGAATATAATTTCAAATATAGATAAAGTGTGCTATATATATAATTCCTCACTAATTTTGTGCTTGGACAAACTAGGCAACATTTACTACACAGTCATGTGTCGATCCATCACAAACACCTCTGTGACCCAACTTAGTTTAGGAAATACTGCCTAATGCTATCACATGGACTGTTATCATTTAAAGAAAAAAAGAGCTTAGTCATTTCTGTAAAAAAAGATAGTGGGGGGAATTGGTCAAAACTGGGGCAGACAAAATCTGGAGCAGCTGTGCATAACAACCTATCAGCTTCTCACTTCAGTTTGTTCATTCAAGATTTGAAAATGAAAGGTGGATGCTGATTGGTTGCTATGCACAGCTGCTCCAGATTTTGTCTGCTCCAGTCTTGATAAACATAACTAAAATCTACAGTCAATTTCCAACATACTGTGAACACCTAACAATCAATTAAAAAACAGTAGCTACGATAGAACTTTGTTCACAAGAGCTTGCAATCTAAAAGATGCTTAATGTTCAGATGCTGACAGCTTTGAAGTTCATTTAATTAATTAGAGTGACTTATAGTTCTTTTTCTGACCATGTGTAATAATTCAATCTTTTTTGGCACTTAACTGTAGTCATCACATTCTAATTCCCCTAATCATGCTAAATGATTAATTATTCAGTCTCTGCAAGTTTCCTTGGAATGTCAGCACAGTTTCTGATATTTGCCACTCAAACATTTTCTTTTTAACCACTAATAAAGATGTTATGTGATAGAAGTTTCAGTATAAATGTCTGTTGCAATTTAGTGAACAGCTAAATCTACTCGTTTGATAGAATTAATTATCAATCTGTTAAGAAACATATATCATTTGAAAGTACTTTTCACTTTCAGTTTATGAAGAAAGTGAAAATATCTATCTACCCACTAGTAGTGGTTAGTAATGCTGGGCCCTCATTTTCCACATCTAACATTTTTGTCTTTTTAGTGCTGCCACTGGTAGCCTACTGACTGATAGCCATTAGTCATTGCTATTTTTCTTTGTTTCAGGAGAAACTTAACTTGTTCTTCAGTAGAAACCAGTAATTTAATATTACAAGCACACGGACTTAGGGGGTTATTCACAAAGCTGCCAAAGGCAGCCGAGTGAATAACCCAGCCGAAGTGAAGTGAGCCGAACGTTGTTCGGCTATTCACTTCAAGGTTGTACAGCTGATTTCAGCCGTACATCGGCTGAAATCAGCCATACATCGGCTGCCTTCAGCTGCACTTCGGTCAGCCGAGCTCTGGCAGCCCACTCGCTGCCGTTCACCCCTATTCACATAGGGGCTGAATGGCAGTGAGTGAATCTGCGGTACCGAGCAGAATAGCAATTCAATGAAAAGAGTGGGTGGAAAAAAATATTTTTTATAAATGTAAATAAATGTTAAATCTAAAAAAATAAATAAAGATTTTTGAAAAAATAAACAATTGGGTGGAGCTAGCAGTGACAGCTAGCTCCACCCAACTGTTTCCTATTGGCTAGAGTCTTCTAGCAGGTCCCGGTCAATGAATAACAACTGGGCGGAGCCGGCCGTGACATCACAGCCAACTCCGCCCAGTTGTCATTGATTCATGATAGTTCAGCGTCTCCAGATCATTTGTGGACACTGATCTGTCATTACAACTGGGCGGAGCAAGCCATGAGCTCCGCCTAGCTGTCATATGCGAGGTGTGTGGCCGGCCTTCGGACCGGCCATTTGCCCTGCTGTGGCTGTGGCCGCCTTCGGGAGCTGTACGGGCTATAGTGAATAGCCCGTACAGCAGCCCTTTGGTTCGACTGAACCGATGGGCTCCCACAACCAAAGCTAGCCGAAGGATCAGCCGAAGCTTTGGCTGATCCTTTGGCTATCTTTGTGAATAACCCTCTTAGTTTTCATAAAACAAAGAAATAAGAACAATATTACAATTCACACATTCACAGCTTCTGGGAAGCTGCTATTTACACTAGCTATCTGCAATAATGTTCAGGCCCTACTAAAATTCAGTGAAAATGTATTATATGTTTTAATAAACATTATTAATATATGTCTTAGAGTAGGTAGATCTTAATCCAGTGTCATCAAGATTTGTGACATTATATCATTAGCTCTACTGACACCACCTCTCCTGGTTAATTAATTACCAGGCTTCAGCACATTCAGCTTCTAGCTAGAATGGTAAAAGGGCTTTCCACTTTCTTTCAAAAGGTATACAACCTCCTTTGATGATTGTATACATTTACATATGTTTAATAAAGTTTTTAGTGTTTCTATAAACTCTTGCATCACATACAACATCTAGCTACATATCTATCACTACATCGCCAGGATGCAATGTAAGCAGGTAGAACATAATTCTAGTTAGTCTGGATTTTATTGAGAAAGTAATAGAAGGCATCAATCTTTATTTAATAAAAAAATGATCTAATAAAGAGTAAACAATTTGGGGGGAGTTTATCAAAACTGGAGCAGACAGAAACTGGAGCAGTTTCCCATGGCAACTAATCAGTATCTCTCGTCAGTTTGTTCAGTTGGGATTTGAAAATGGCAGACAGAAGCTGATTGGTTGCCATGCAAATCTGCTCTAGATTTTGTCTGCTCCAGTTTTGATAAATTATCCCTTTTGTGTTGCCAAAATCTTACAGCATGGACATTTTTCATAAACTTTGAACCATTTGTGGTTAAAGAGTTTTGGTATGGAATAGTGAAACCCTTCTGTCTGTTAGCATGTAGCAAATGTGGCATTTAATACTAAGCATATGTTCCAAGCAACTCCAGGATTTAATAATGAGCTACAGAGTCATTGTTGCATGTCCATCCTTGCAAACCAGAATTAGACTCATTTGCCAGATTTTGTTAAATGCTTATGCTGATGCTGCAAGAGTAGTTCACAGACAAAAGTCTGTCTCTATTGTCATATTCCATGAACTTAGATGTCTGCATTAAAGGTAGATGTTCATGTAATGCCTTCAATATCTGTTTCAAAATATTATCTCTTTTAAAAATAAATCTCTGTGATACTTAACATTATTTATAATTTTAGAAAACATTAAGCAGTGAACTCAAGTCCTAAAGATATTGCTAATAGTTTTTATTCCACATTTCAGTTGAAAAAAATGTAGATGCTGAATATCTACAGCATATTCCTGAGATTCTTCACAAAGTGATTACTGCTACTTATTCATAGGAAACAAAATTGAACTCTACGCTTGAAAATTACATTCAAAATGATCAAGGAAGAGAATAAAATATTCCAAAGGATATAAAAATAGCCATCTTACCAGATGGCAGTGAACTCAAAAGACTCTTAGTAAATATAGATATAGTACAGAAAAATGTGTTCTACGTAATACTGAAATTACCTTATAATTTATCTATCTTTATCAAGCATATTATACAGCAACTGTACATGTTCTAGATCAGCGATGGGTAACATTTTTGAACCCGAGTGCCAAACTGCAACGCAAAATAAATGTATTTATCTCAAAGTGCCAACATTGAAAATACGTTTGGTATTGCATTGCATTTTGGGCACTGGGGTTTAAAAAAAACATTCAGCATCACTGCCTACGGAATACGGAAACACACATATTTAAACATTTATACACTCAATTAAAAACACACATCACACATATAATGAAACACACACACATCACACACATATCACACACTCATTAATAAAACACACACATCACACATGTAATGAAACACACATATTACACACTCATTAATAAAACACACATATCGCACATGTAATAAACACACATATCACACACTCATTAATAAAACACACACACATTACACATGTAATGAAACACACACATATTACACACTCATTAAAAAACACACATTAAAAAAACACACACATCACGCATGTAATGAAACATACACACATCACACACACACACATTAAAACACACACACATCACACATTCATTAAAAAGCACACAAATTAAAAAAACACACACACATCAGACACTTAATAAAACACACATCACACACACATACACATTCATAGAACACACATGATTATTAACAATAAAAATGAATAATCATTTAAAAAATTGCCCCCTCTCCTGCTTACCTGCTTTGCATGGAGGGGGCTGCATCCCTGGGGTCCAGTGGGGCATTCAGGGATTATTCTGGTGGTCCAGTGGCAGATGAGTGTGATCTGCATCTCTGGCTGATGCAGACCATACTAATCGCTCCTGCCTGTGAGCAGTGGCAACATGAGGGAGCGATCAGTATGGTCTGCATCAGCAAGAAAAGAAGATCATACTGATCCTCCACTGGACCACCACATGATTATTTGTATTTAATATATTGCTGGTTCAGCAATATATTAAACAGGATCTGGGCACCTCACCTGCTAGGTTTAAAGATGGCCACCGCCATGCACAGCAGCCATCTTTAAAAGCTTAATGTCACTTAGAGACCCGTGGAGAACCGGAGGCCCGTGCAGAGCATCCTAGGAGAGAACCTGGAGTGTGTGGGCCCCGGCAACCGGCAGCTAGGCTCGCGTGCCACCAGAGGGGCCTCTGCGTGCCCTCTGTGGCATGCGTGCTATAGGTTCACCATTACTGTTCTAGACATTCAGCCCTGACCGCATAATAATACCCGAATTCTAAAGGCAGACATGCTACTAAAACTAAAAATGACCAACTACTAGTAGCTGTCAATATGTTATACTGTTTTGAATTACAAATACAAAAAAGATTTAATAGAATGTTAAATGCTTTAAAAAAAATAATATTAAATGTCCATTACTTTATGATCTTTGCTTTTTTCCTTAAAAGAAAACTGAATTATTTTACTGTTCTGCACTGTTAGGGTGGATTACCAAGAAGTGCTATTGCTCCCTTTGGCAAACTTGTTTTTACACTGTACAGATGCTGATGTTATTATACCTGGCATTAGCACCTGCTTCCTTATCCTCCACTGACAGACTTAAATTGTGGAAGTTGTGCACAAAAAAGGCAAGCTAAAGGCAAAGGACTTGTCCCAATCATTGAGACTTATTCTGAAGTGTCAGAGCAATTAGAAGCAGTAGGTTTAAGGAGAAAACAGATGGTTATCAGAATGGAAGAAACAATGCATTAATAGTGATGCAAGGCTGAATTGAAACAGTGCAACATTGTATAAATTATGTGACACTAGAAACTGGAATACCAACATGATGGGGAGAGGCAGCATTATGGTCAATTTCCAGAGCAAGCAGAGGTGTGGGATGGGATCAGGGGTATGGAATGAAGCAGTGCTGCATGATGAATTCTGTAAAATAGTGGGGACAATATTACCAGCAGAATCAGGAATGGAAATAATATTGCAGTTACTGGAGGTGTACAATGAAACAAGCTTACATGGTAGTGGTCAGGTGCCAAAATGACAGCACCAGACAAGTTAAGAACAATAGATTTAAATGTAAAAAATTGAAAAAAAATGCAAGAAGAATGGAACTGTGGGGCAGCAGAGTTGCTGTGGAGATCGGGCTGTACCTTAACTGGAGGCAGGAACTAGGAGCAAGTGATTTTATGGTGGGTGTAAGAATGGGGCAGGCTTATTTATGAATGGAGCAGGCTGGGCTTGGAGTTGAAACTAGCTGCCAGAAACATAGTGGTAGTGGAACCTGGTTAGTGAAAGTAGTGGCTTGGAGTTGAAACTAGCTGTCAGAAACTTAGTGGTAGTGGAACCTGGGATGTGAGTAGTACAGTTACAATAGCCATAAAGAATGGAGCCCCATTATGGGGCTCATTATTAGGGATAGGCTCGATGTTCGAGTTGAGCAAGAGTTAAGCTTGAACATCGGCAGTTCGTGTGTTCGAATAGCCTGCCGAGCGCCCCACAAGGCACTATGCACCACACAGTGCCTTGTGAGCCCTGATTGGCTAAGGTGCAAGGTTAGGTGCAAGACTTTGCCTAATCAGGGCACAGCACTCTGTAAGAGCCATGATTGGGCAAAGTTACATACATAGTATTTGAGGTTGAATAAAGACATTAGTCCATCAAGTCCAACCTATTAGGATCTCATTCTAGGAGTACCTGTACCCCTGTATATTACGGTCCCTTAAGAAATCGTCCAAAAGTTTCTTGAACAATTCCACATTCTTTGCTGAAATCACCGCCTGTGGCAGTGAGTTCCAGACCCTAACTGATCTTACTGTGAAGAACCCCCTTCGCCCCTTGTGCTGGAATTTTTTTTCCACCAATTTTAGGTGGTGGCCTCTAGTTTTTGTAATGGAGTTAATTCTAAACAGTTTATCGCTAATGTTCATGATGACTTTGCCCAATCATGGCTCACCTGTCAGATGCCATACAACTGTAAGCAGTTCGGCGGAGCTAGCTAGCTGTCACCACTTTCTTCATCCCAATTGTTATATTTTGCTGGTATCTGACAGAATGATATTCTGGGTCGGGAGTTCGTTGCGAGCAGACGGGTTGGCGAGCGCCGTTTTTTTATTATTTCAATTTTTTCTTGTTTTATTATTTATTTTATCAAGTCGTCCTCGTGGACAACGCTGGATGTCATTATTGACCCTGGATTACGTCGTTGGATCCATTTTTTTTACCACTTAAAGACCAGGGTGTCCTGGCCAGACCATTTTTCAGTATTCCACGCTGCAGTATTTTTCGTACAATCTGAGTTTATTATAAAGTTTTGCAATACAAATCAAAGAACATATCACAAGTAGAAGTAGAAGTCACCAAAAATATAAATGACAGTAGAAAAGGGGAAAGAGATAAGCTATCCCTGGGGGGATATAATAGGGAACAGACATTTTTCAGTTAGCAACATTCATGGCCACTTATTCAGAACAAACGTTACCCAGTTTAGATAGCAAGATGTCCAAGCTGGCAAGACAATTGGTGCTAGATACACTGGTCTCGGTGTGACTAAGCCAGGAGGTGGAGGCCACACCACTCAAGAACTTCAGGGAGGTAAACGAAAGGCAGCTGATGGGAATATCCACCATAGCGAGTCAACTTGAGTAGGGGGGCAGTGCTGAGCCGGACAGATGGTATGGGTTTGGGTAGCAAGAAAAAATGCAAGCGCTGCAGTATTTTCTTGACAATAAGTTTTTATTAAGATTTCGCTCAACCTAATACACAAAAACAGCATAAATATGGCCATTCCAATATACAATGTTCAAGCCATTCAAACGGTTATATAGAGAGCTAGTTGTACATGAGACAAAGCGCAGTTTAGACGCATAGGGTAAGATCAAAACAGTTAGGTAAACTGCAGAATAAACAGCAGGCACTATACCTATATCATCCTGATATTCGGTCACATAGCTCTTCAGTAACAGCGCTGCAGTATTTTGACTGACGTTTATTGCGTCATGCAACGCTGTACTGAAATGAATTTGATATCATTTTTTGGGACAGATAGAGCTTTCTTTTGGTGGTATTTAATCACCACTGGGTTTTTTTTTATTTTTTACTATATAACAAAAAAGTACCCTAAATTAAAAAAACACCTGTTTCCCTATGAAATGTTATAAAATATTTATTATCACCCCAATTTTTGGATAAAATATAAAATACGGGGTCACGTCAGGTAAATAGACACCAAACATATCAAGCCTTAAAATTGTCGCTGAAAAATCGCTGAAAATGACCACACCCAAAATTGGCCATAGGTGACACTTTACAAGCTTTTACTGGTCATCAGTTTAGTGTTATCAGTGATTAATGGCCCTAAAATTATTGCTCTCATACCGACGTTCTTGGCGATATGTAACATCGGAATCGTCATATTCGCACATAGTCGCACCCAACGCATTTTTGTGTGTGTGTGTGTGTGTATGTATGGGTGGGGGCGGTCTTGAAAACATTTTCTGCGTTATTATAAAAAAAATGACTTTTTTTGATGCTTCTTTAATTTTGTTATGCTTTAATTTTTTTTCCTTTACTTTTTTTACGCTTAACTTTATTGCTATCACATAGGAGGCTAAGAAACCGGCGGATCGCTTGTGTGTGTTTTTACATTTGGGCAGGCTCCTGCTCGTGTGCGTGCATGGCACAGGAATGGGAGTGGCTAGCGGGACTATTAAATACGCCCGCTCAGATCTAGGAAGCTCCCGGCCGGGTGTATTTTAACAACGGCCGGCCGGGAGGAGGTTAAAAATTTAATTTTTAAAAAGTTTTTTTTTCATTGATGCATGTCCCCCAGGGCAGTTCCCAGATCCCCATACCTTTTTATAGCAAATAACTTGCATATAAGCCTTCAAAAAGGGGACAATTGATTTTCAAAGTTCTAGCCCCATAGACTTGCATTGAGTTTGAGTTTGAATTTAAACTGTTTCCATGTTCCAAAGTTCGAATTTCATCACTACTGATTAGGATAGTGAAACTGTGAGGTTTTCATTACAGAAGGGCTGAAATAAAATCTCAGGATCATCTAGTCATAGATCCCCTTTTAGTATGAAATCAACCTGTGAGCTCAACATTAGAGGGTCAGCTCTAACTCTATTCTTATGTGAACTATTTAAATACAGTGATGACACTTTAAATTTTAACCAATGATAACCTGTATTCCATGAGACGTGCTTAAAATTAGAGAGGATGTCCATCATATCCTTCGGAAAGGATGGCTGTTTTTTTTAAAAAATCTGAAGAGCATAGTTTATGTACTGAGATACATTTGGTGTTAGCGAATTACCCCCAGAGAGGATCGATCTGCTGAAAAGATTTGTCAGGGCTTTATGTATTTTTGGTAAGTGGTAAAAATGGGGGATGCTTTGATTTCTTATTTTCAGGAATTTTCTTGTTCTTAAATGTGAAGGGATCGTTCTTACATTAAGATTATCTGATTTGTTCTGAATTATAATGCCTCCCCTTTTATCTTCTATTCTGATTGAGATGTCTGGGCTTTGTTTCAGGTTAGTTAGGTACTTGATGGTCTTTTTTGTTAGGTTACAATAAGAAAGCTCTTACCCCTGCACTCCAGGCCCCTCAGATGTTTAAAGGGAGACTTCTGTTTCACATGACACTGTTTCTAGTGGAAATCGCACACTTTCTTGACTTGTCCTCCTACCACATTTACAAGTATATCAGCACTTACAATTGTAAGCACTGCTTACAATTTATACAAACAGAGTTCTATACATTATCAATGTCACACATTTTTTTATTGTGATATATCTGTAAATCTCTACTGTGACTACAACACAACAATTTGTTGAAATGGAAACAAGATTGAGCTGTAAGTTTACTCAATATGGAATTTTACCATAAAGCTGCATTATTAAGGCATATTGCAGACTGGTTTTCCTTACGACAGCATCACCCTTGAACAAATCTTCATAGATATCCCCCTCACAGCCATAACATGGGTGATATTACAACGTTGACCCCATTCCTCCACCCTCCCCCTACCTATGTTTACTCACCTCCATCACCATACTACAGGTTTCCTTAAATGTAGCCCTGGTAACCCCAATCTTGGGCAATTCCTAATTCGCACCACAGTCTCTTGTGCTCCTCATTCCTTCAGTGGACAGCACAAAAACCCTCTCACATTTATTATGCACATTCTGCAACATGTCTTAAACGCTTAGTGGCCCTGTCCTTTGATGGGAGACCATATCCTGGTGGCATTATTTTCAATAGACACTTCAACTAACTTTGATGCCAAGGACGACTCCATAGAGATCTCACCCCCTTTGAATCCATGTGTTTAAGTATCTCTAATACATTACGTGTAATTTCCAGACTCAAATTATACTGACACACGCATTCCCCCATCGGCCTTACTACACCGTGGAATAGAGAAAAGAACTTGTTCAATCATAAAACCTCTGTCTAAACCTCAAACTTCTTACACACTAGTACCACAGCCCAGAATCGCTACATAATACAGTATCTTTCCCTAAATCAGTGCTGGTGGTGTGGCAAAGCTGGGGCAAACATGTTACATTTCTTGTGGACCTGTCAATCCTCACTGAAATGCTAACTTTCGGAACTACAAGAACTTCATGGGATCTACCTTTTAAAGCCCATTTCCACCTTTGTGAGGCATTTTTAAAGAAACATATGCCAGCAATGTACACCGTGTGTAGATGATGCCGGCATATGCGGATCCTGGATAAAATCACAAAAACATACTTATTTTTAGTTGTCCTCTCAGGCTCCAGATGGCTGTTTTTAAATGGCTGTCAGACTGCTGTGTATGGTGGAAACTTCAATGTAGGCAGTGGAAAAACTCCTTTTCCCACAATGCTTTACTTCCCTTGTGCATGTGCCTTCATTAATATTCATAGTGGTAATACCCCCTGAGCAGTGCACAGTAACCTGGAGATTTTTTTTTAAGAGTCTCAGGGGGGTTCTGCAGGGTCTTAGGTGGGCTCTGTGGGGTCTACGACGCGCTGTGCAGGGTCTCAGGGGGGCTGTACAGGATCTGTGGTGGGCTCGACAGGGTCTCAGGGGGGGTTTGCAGAATCTGTGGTGGGCTCTGCAGGGTCTTAGGGGGTCAGTGCAGGATCCGTAGTGGGCTGGGCAGGGTCTCAGGGGGGCTGTACAGGATCTGTGGTGGGCTCGACAGGGTCTCAGGGGGGGTTTGCAGAATCTGTGGTGGGCTCTGCAGGGTCTTAGGGGGTCAGTGCAGGATCCGTAGTGGGCTGGGCAGGGTCTCAGGGGGGCTGTACAGGATCTGTGGTGGGCTCGACAGGGTCTCAGGGGGGGTTTGCAGAATCTGTGGTGGGCTCTGCAGGGTCTTAGGGGGTCAGTGCAGGATCCGTAGTGGGCTGGGCAGGGTCTCAGGGGGGCTGTACAGGATCTGTGGTGGGCTCGACAGGGTCTCAGGGGGGGTTTGCAGAATCTGTGGTGGGCTCTGCAGGGTCTTAGGGGGTCAGTGCAGGATCCGTAGTGGGCTGGGCAGGGTCTCAGGGGGGCTGTACAGGATCTGTGGTGGGCTCGACAGGGTCTCAGGGGGGGTTTGCAGAATCTGTGGTGGGCTCTGCAGGGTCTTAGGGGGTCAGTGCAGGATCCGTAGTGGGCTGGGCAGGGTCTCAGGGGGGCTGTACAGGATCTGTGGTGGGCTCGACAGGGTCTCAGGGGGGGTTTGCAGAATCTGTGGTGGGCTCTGCAGGGTCTTAGGGGGTCAGTGCAGGATCCGTAGTGGGCTGGGCAGGGTCTCAGGGGGGCTGTACAGGATCTGTGGTGGGCTCGACAGGGTCTCAGGGGGGGTTTGCAGAATCTGTGGTGGGCTCTGCAGGGTCTTAGGGGGTCAGTGCAGGATCCGTAGTGGGCTGGGCAGGGTCTCAGGGGGGCTGTACAGGATCTGTGGTGGGCTCGACAGGGTCTCAGGGGGGGTTTGCAGAATCTGTGGTGGGCTCTGCAGGGTCTTAGGGGGTCAGTGCAGGATCCGTAGTGGGCTGGGCAGGGTCTCAGGGGGGCTGTACAGGATCTGTGGTGGGCTCGACAGGGTCTCAGGGGGGGTTTGCAGAATCTGTGGTGGGCTCTGCAGGGTCTTAGGGGGTCAGTGCAGGATCCGTAGTGGGCTGGGCAGGGTCTCAGGGGGGCTGTACAGGATCTGTGGTGGGCTCGACAGGGTCTCAGGGGGGGTTTGCAGAATCTGTGGTGGGCTCTGCAGGGTCTTAGGGGGTCAGTGCAGGATCCGTAGTGGGCTGGGCAGGGTCTCAGGGGGGCTGTACAGGATCTGTGGTGGGCTCGACAGGGTCTCAGGGGGGGTTTGCAGAATCTGTGGTGGGCTCTGCAGGGTCTTAGGGGGTCAGTGCAGGATCCGTAGTGGGCTGGGCAGGGTCTCAGGGGGGCTGTACAGGATCTGTGGTGGGCTCGACAGGGTCTCAGGGGGGGTTTGCAGAATCTGTGGTGGGCTCTGCAGGGTCTTAGGGGGTCAGTGCAGGATCCGTAGTGGGCTGGGCAGGGTCTCAGGGGGGCTGTACAGGATCTGTGGTGGGCTCGACAGGGTCTCAGGGGGGGTTTGCAGAATCTGTGGTGGGCTCTGCAGGGTCTTAGGGGGTCAGTGCAGGATCCGTAGTGGGCTGGGCAGGGTCTCAGGGGGGCTGTACAGGATCTGTGGTGGGCTCGACAGGGTCTCAGGGGGGGTTTGCAGAATCTGTGGTGGGCTCTGCAGGGTCTTAGGGGGTCAGTGCAGGATCCGTAGTGGGCTGGGCAGGGTCTCAGGGGGGCTGTACAGGATCTGTGGTGGGCTCGACAGGGTCTCAGGGGGGGTTTGCAGAATCTGTGGTGGGCTCTGCAGGGTCTTAGGGGGTCAGTGCAGGATCCGTAGTGGGCTGGGCAGGGTCTCAGGGGGGCTGTACAGGATCTGTGGTGGGCTCGACAGGGTCTCAGGGGGGGTTTGCAGAATCTGTGGTGGGCTCTGCAGGGTCTTAGGGGGTCAGTGCAGGATCCGTAGTGGGCTGGGCAGGGTCTCAGGGGGGCTGTACAGGATCTGTGGTGGGCTTGGCAGGGTCTCAGGGGGGCTTTGCAGAATCCGTGGTGGGCTTTGCAGGGTCTATAGCGGGCTCTGTAGGGTCTCAGGGGGGCTGTGCAGGAACTGTGGTGGGCTGTGCGGGGTCTCGGGTAGGCTCTACAGGATTTATGGTGGGCAGTGCAGGGTCTATGGTGGGCTCTGCAGGGTCTCAAGTGGGCTTTGCAGCCTGAGACTCTGCAGAGCCCACCTGAGATCCTTCACAGCCCACCTGAGACCCAGCAGAGCCCACCACAGATCCTGCACAACCCACCATGGACTCTGCAGACCCCACCATAGACCCTGCAGAGCCCACCACAGATCCTGCAAAGCCCACCTGAGACCCCAGCTTTCCTGCGGCACTAATAGTAGAACATGTCAAAAGCTGGGTATAGCGTGTGCGCTGTATCCAGCGACTGACAGGTTATGCAAAAAATCTTAAACAGGAACTGGTAGGGCAAATGTAATGTGTGTCAGGGT